>NW_026863035.1:0-84601 GCF_026571515.1 Ruditapes philippinarum
AAACTTTCAAAGTATTGCATAGTTGTTAAAAAGCCTTCTCCTGCTGTTTTCGATGGTCTTTTTCACTAGATTTGCAAGTTGTGTGTTTACACTTTTCATGAAAAGGACGTCTTGAAATGTTCAACTGTTACTGTTACAACAATGGTGGTCACGTAGTTTAGCTGTCAGGAGGCCATTTACGCCTTCGATTCTTCCTAGGTCCTAACTTCACGCTTAAAGTGTCTTGTTTTACACAAAGACTTGATTTAAATATTTGAATTTGAAATTCGAAGGTTTCAACTTTACTGACAACATCGCCACGAGGTTTATGCAACTAACTTGCAATTTCCAGTACCGTCCATGAACAGGCTCAATCAAACCGAGCCTGCAACATTTTACAATCTTGCCGTGGTGGGCTTTCTTTAGGGATTCTGTTTTTCACTATTACACAGTTATTATCTCAAATAAATATACGTTCAACATTTTTTCTTGTTTCTGTACTTCTTATAATATTATGGTCTCTTGCAGTTTTCTCCTCTTATCGTAATCATAACAATACTCTTTTCTTATATTTCGGCTTTACATCCAGTCATCTAAAAAAGAATTAAAAAAGAGATTACAAAAAAGCATTGTCTGATCTTAAATATCATACTATTCATCATATGAAAATAAAGAAATAAAGTTTACACAAAAAGTCCTCTTCAGAGAAATGCATACTTTAAAATTTGGGTGCACTATAGAGCAAAACGTATGTTCAACGTCAAATACAGCTTTCATGATCTCAGACTCAAGTCTGCAATTTTCAGTAAATTTGCTGTTTTAATGCTTCCGAGAGATCAATTATTTACCAGATATTTATACATCACAACAGGAAATGTGAAGTGATTTGTGGCAGCCGTAAAAGGTTGCCCCGTAGTTCACTTCAGTGTTGTTATATTTTTCTGGTCTTTCCGGATCTTTGAGTCCAGCACTTTTAAGTGTTGAGCATTTAGTACCGCTCAATCCGGTGCTAGGGGACATGAGGGATGTTGCACTTTTTCATTATCCCTCATATACAGACTAATCAAACCGGCTCTGCAATTTTCATATAAATTTGCTTTTTAATGCATCTGAGGGATCATATTTAAATAACATCTGTAACTGTTATTGACGAGAGAAACAGAATTAAATAAAAGGAGGCATTTACCCTATGGTCACATGGCTGTAGGTATGACAGGGCTTTCATTTTTGGCTTATCAAACAAAACACCCGAACTATTTATCAAAATAAAAAAAAAACAAATATAAAATATCAAAATATCCATATTCATATAAATAAATTATCTGTTCGTTTAGGCCAATACTTTCAATATGATTCACAGACCATATGTTGAAGTTTTCATAAATATAGGACGAATAGCATAAGGAAAGGAAAGCAAACAGATAGACATACCCTATTAAAGATAGGCAGATGTTCTACACAAGTTAATAGTATCTCAGAATCATGTTTTACAACTATCAAGTTTTATATTTTGGTAAAGACAAAAAACAGAGAGCCAGACAGACAGAAAGGCAGAAAGACATGTTTTTCAACAGAAAAACAGACGGTGTAGATAGACATACAGATATCCATATTAACACAGGCATCTCTGACTCATTACGTTTGTATCGAAACTATGTTATTGTCATGTTATTGTAAAATTGTACAACGAATTTAACACCCAAAAATGGGGATCTATTACCACTGTTAAAGCAATAGTTAACTCCAATATAGCTCCTCATCAATATTTGGAGCACAATTTAGTTAAACCATGGAGCTCAACAACAATTTGAACTGCTTTCTGTGAGTGTAAAATATTTTTTCTCCCTTTTTTGAAATTACATAATTATTGTACATTCTGTACCTGTTTTGGACTCCCCTGACAACTCATATACTACTAGTATGTAAAAAAGATAATATATCACGCTCAGTATTACCTTTAAATTCTTATCTTCCAAAGGTTATTAAAATGAAAACTTAGTATGTATCATACACAATGACATTTTATACCAAAAACTAATAATCTGTTTAAAAATATAATGCAGTTATGATTCTAAAATTACTAACAATTTATTCTAGATTTCGTGCATTGTTTACCAAAACACGCTTCCGTAGTTTCCTTTTGAAGCTACCCACATACTTGAAATTGTTTATTTTTATTTTTCATACTTCATCAACATCTTATTACCAAAAGGAATGTTAATATATAGGCTTATGATTATTTATATCCCATGAAACTTGAAAAATCTTTCATGTTTTAAACGACAAACGCTGATGTTCGAGGCTAAAAGTTGTAAAAACAAGTAACTATAATATGAAAAAATGTATACATCCTTCGCACAACAGCTTCTAAATCCAACTCCATGTAATAAATGTGTTAATATTGATTAATTTAAATCGCGAGGCCTCATAACTTTTGTTTACGTCGACACCGGTTACATTATGAAACTCTGTGTATAGTGCACATGCAGAGCCATATAAAAACTCAAAACAAATGCAAAAATTGAATTGCGTTTTTAGTGGTTTGCAAAGGTTAGATTTTTTAGGGTTTTTACCTGTTTTATATGATGTGTATAACAGACTAAAATGTAAAAAAGCTTTTGTTGCAATTTGTTTGACGTTAAATTTTACTTTAATCGGACTAATTGCTCATAATATTTAACGACATAGTGGTATTTACGTTACTTCAACATATTTCAAAGAATTAACTACTTCGAGTTGCTGATTGTTATAGTAAAAACATTCATTTTGTGCTAAATCGACTGCCATTTTTAAAAAAAAAACATGACTTTCGTCTTTGATATATTTATCTGCAAACAACTAGACTTGCAAAGCGTATCTAATACATTAAGTTGATATTGTGTATCACTAACATTTTGGGCAATCACGGCTACGTCATCCGCAAACATAAGCAGCCATATTGAAGTTTCATTTTGCATTATCTGTATTACTTTAATGTTATCGTTATTGTTCATCATAACTGATATTTCATTTATGAAAAATGAGGACCATTTAGCGAAGCCAGACATCCCTAGCTTGAGGCCCATCGGGCAATTAAAATAATCTGAAAATATGACCGTTAGAACATACACATGCTTTTACATTGTTATACATATCAATAATAGAATTTAAAAGATTTCCCCTTATATTAGCATTGTAAATTATATGCCAAAGCTTATTTCGATTGACAGAATGAAATCAACGAATGCAACGTATAATGTGCCCTTTTCTTTGAAAGAGCCTTAGAAATAAGTGATTGCAGAACAAATGCATTATTAGTGGTACTATAACCAGCTCTAAATCCAGATTGGGATTCGTCTATTTTATTAAAAACATTGGCATAAAAAGATAGACGTCTATTTAAAATGGATGTGTATATCTTACTAAAAATGTTAAGCAAGGAGCTGAGATTCCGCGATAATTCGCTGGATCATTGCGATTATCCTTTTTGTGCACTGGTGTGAATCTGGAAATTCCCCTTTAGCAAATAATCTGTTAAATAAAGTAACTATTAATGGTATAATAAAATCAAATGTGTATTTAAAGTAATTTGGTTTGAAATCATCAAGTCCCAGCGCCTTTACAGATTTCAATGCACGACTGCTCATTAATATTTCTTCTTCTGTGATTTCTGAGATAAAAAATCTCACTTTCAATTTCGGTTAAATTTCCATCAACTAAATCAATTTTTCTGCGTCTTCATCAACTAGGCCTTGAAATGATTTCTCAAAATGATCTTTCCAAGATTCTTAAGGAATACTGCACTAACGGTTACTATTCGAAGGTGGAGACAAAAAATACTTTTTTCCAAAACGATCTAGGGTTATTTTGAAACTTTTACTAAATCATCGAGCTTGTTATTAAAAAAAATGTTTCTTCTTATCTTCACAAAGATTTTTAAATTGTTTTTTTTTTAATTTGGATGTTATGCTCAAAGTAAGAATTCGATCTACATTCTCGATAGCGACGCAAATGATAGTATTTACTCTATTTCAGTTTAAAACATTCGCTATCAAACCATTTAGGTTGGTCCTCAAGGACAGACCGTTTTGTTTCAGTTACGCAGACTTTAGAGCTGTTAAAAATAATCATTATGGAATCTAGTACAGAATCTATATCATTTGAAAAATCTGTAATATAACAAACCATGTCATGTTACTTTGCATTATTTAAAGTGTAAGTTAAAGTTTGTCTCAGATCTGCTACTGAAATTATAAACGACACGTTCTTTATTACATTGTTGTATTATTATTTCAGGAAATTTGTGAACACAACAGTACCAGAAAGAGTAAATGGCTCGAATCAGTTCTGTCCCCAACTTTACAATCTGATATAAGGTACAGATTCTGATGCAACTAAATAGTCGATTACGCTGCTGTCATTACTGCTAATGAATGTTGCATGACGTATTTCACAATCTTGACCACAGCCTCCATTTGTTAAATATAAGAAATATTTTTTTACAAAAATCTAATAGCTGAACGTCAAACCTATTAGAGACCGAATCACACGATTGCTGTGGCGGTAATGAATTTGACAAAATGTCATCATAGTCCGATGATATGGGGATGTTTGAAGTATTTTCAATATAATCTTTATGGTTACTAGTTAGTGCATTTAAATCGCCTAGTATGATAAAATCAACCTCGGAAAAATTTACATCGAGTTCAAATAGATAATGTTCTTACATTTCTAAACCTTTAAATGATTCATACATATATGACGGAGAATTTTCCGGGCGTACATATACGATGCATTAAATAATATCTCTTTTTGCATTAAACAATCGCTTACATATTCTCAACAAAATACAAAATTTACAATTTGACTGTAATCGTGATATATAACCATTGATAGATTTATGTATGTAGACAGCGATACCTGCCATACCTCTTCCTTGAGTGGTATTCTTAAAAAGGCATTATTTTAATCACAAATATAGTCAGTCAGTATATAAACATAATCATCAAAAAAGAATTTCCAGTTTTTTTATAAACATATAACGCTAATTGTTCTAAAATAGTCTATGATATCCTGATATAAAAATTTATGTTTTACACCATCAATGTTCCAAGATGTTATTCTTAAAACTTTATGATTGTCAACTTGGCCTCGGCCTATCCCCTATTGATGTTCCATTTCTTGACCATAGGATGCTGGATACACTGCTGGATAATAATGCCTGGTATTGTTCCTACTATTTCCAAATATCGGTTTTGCATTGCTATTGCTGAAACATGTTATTGTATAATAAAAATGTTCCGTACCCTTAACTAAACGTTATGATTAATCTTCATTATCTAATGATTACCTTTAAAATATGTCTTGTAATCTTGAAAGTAGAATAGTAATTAGGTTGAAAAGTTCTGCTACAATATCTTTTTGGCTAAGAAATATAGATTAAAGCATGTTTATTCAATCTTGTGACTGACAACAAAACTTATATCTTAGGATCAAATATATTTCATGCATTTCAGACATGTTCAACGTATCATTTAACAATTAAAAGATGATGAAATGTTAAACTGACCATTCTGATGTAATGTAGCGTGACTTGATGGAACAGACTTAAACAATAGGTTGATTGCAGTGACTATTATAAAGCCCAATTATGTGTCACTAGTTCAAATGACATTTGGACATATCATGATTTATTTCATTCAATCAATAGATTGTTTCATTTATTGAAATTAATGTAGTCTAAAACGCACCTAGTTCATTGAATAAATAAAATAGTTAAACATTCATGCATTAAAATACACAAATAGCAATAGTGAAGTATAACACTCTTGGAAATAATACTTTGCTTTTTTAGTACAAACAGCAGTTCTTTTAAACTAATTTATGGATTGTCGAACAAGGGTTTTCCTAATTATAAATAAAGCTGCTGCAATATATTTATCTGTATTAACTTTAAAGTAAATATTTCATTCTTTTCTGCTTAAAGTTAAATATTCGAGCAAGCGCTCACCTTTTGACAACTTTTGTATGCATTGCTGTCATTGTGTACCAGGAAGCAAACAAACCGATGTACAAAACGCATTATCAATCAAATCACTAATATTACTGGACAAAACATCTTTACACTTTATGTGTAGACTTACACGTTTTATGTCAACAACGACTGTGATTGCATCTAATAATCTTCTGATCAGCATGAGTGTAGACAGGTTTCTGGCAATAAAATATCCATTGACTGTTCTTAGAATAGGTATTGTTATTTCCGTATTTCTTTAAAAACATCATAGCGTGTATCCACAAATGCATGTCTTTTGAATAACAATTATTTGTCATATAAAATGATAAAAGATGTAAACTGACCGTTCCAAGGCGGTGTCTCTCTGTGTTCCCCCGATGTA
This sequence comes from Ruditapes philippinarum, assembly GCF_026571515.1. Classification (NCBI taxonomy): domain Eukaryota; kingdom Metazoa; phylum Mollusca; class Bivalvia; order Venerida; family Veneridae; genus Ruditapes; species Ruditapes philippinarum. The sequence continues at coordinate 6,357 of NW_026863035.1, forward strand.
TGTCTATGTTGATTCATACTGTTTTTGTGAAACTTTTGCTTGTGTCTCTTGTTGTTTTTTCGTCTACGGTAAGTATCTTCCCCCCTTTGCCCCTAGTCTTATTTTTTTTGTGATTTACCCCCCACGTTCTCAAGGTATTCTATCCCCTTCCCCTTTGACTTTGTGGGCCTGTTTTTCAATCATTTATTTGTTTTCTTTGAATTCCTTATCAGGTACAAATTATACTTTATTAGTCGATCAATTGTTTGTTTTCTTTGAGTTCCTTGTCAGTTACAAATTATTTATCATTTCAGTGATTAGCCTCTCGTGCTCTGCCTTGTGTCTTGTCCTGGTTTTGTTTAGGGCCGCCCGAGTTCCTTGCTTGGTCATGTTGGGGTTGCGTTCGTTGAACGCCGCCTTTCCTTGTTGATCTTGTTTATCATATTTTGAAATATCATATGTAAATTGTAATTTATAAACTAATATCAAAAAAGTCTGTTACACGTATAAGGAGAAATTCTAATCCCACCAATGAATCGCTTTTATTTTGAAAACAGAACAAAATGTTTCGGGACAATATATTGAGACAATTTTGTAATGATTGTTTTTGCATGGTCTACGTAATTTTTCGGAAAATGCATAGTCATGTTATTCGATGTAATAAATAATTATAGAAAACAGACATTCTTATAATAATAGATATATGAGCCGTATCACGACAAAACCAACATAGTGCGTTTGCGACCAGCATGAATCCAGACCAGCCTGCGCATCCGCGCAGTCTGATCAGGATCCATGCTGTTCGCTATCAGTTTCTCTACTTGAAATAGAGTTGGTAAGCGAACAGCATGGATCCTGATCAGACTGCGCGGATGCGCAGGCTGGTCTGGATCCATGCTGGTCGCAAACGCACTATGTTGGTTTTGTCATGACGCGGCTCATATACTCTTTATAGTAAAATTGGTCATTCATTTCAAAATGTATTCTAGCGTAAATTAGAAAATATTATTATAACGATCTATCTATCTTTGCAGGTATTTATAGGTATTTAGACAAAGGTTTGGTCGCAGGGGCATGGCTTATCAGTATAGTGGTCTCATGTTTTTTCATCATCTACAGTCGGGGAGTAAATGCAAATCCAAATAGAGCTGATATTGATGAACAAAAAGGTGGCTGTGATATCAAACTTCCAGATTACTGGCGGAAGGTAATACAGCGGTTGGCAGTATTGAAAATAAGCGTTAGATTATTATATTGAAAAGTATAACAAATTAAATATAATATAAATGACAGAAGAATATGAATGTGCATGCATCTGATTTGAATAATGCCTGGTATACAATGTATCACAAGATATAACAAATATTTTGGTATCATTGTGAATGATATAGGTAACATTCTACACATTTAAATAAGTACTTGATTTTATAAAAAAAAACAAGCTTAGAGGATATATCAGTCTGATTATTTACAATAAAATATTGTTTGTCGTTTTCTTGTCGAAGGTTTGTTGCAGAAAACAAATAACTTATATTTGCTTTTCACTTGATTTCATTTTATACAGCCGTATAGTCTAACAGTTGCAGTAATAATCTATGTGTTACCAACAATCGGGATAACAGTGTGTTATGTGGGTATATGTATCATAGTTTGGATGAAATGGCGTTCAAGGGTGAAATTATCAGAGATAAACACCGATGCAAGCAGAGGTAAGACTGATAAAGTATCATTGTTCTTCGATAAGTTAAAAATTATTTACTTGATATTTTAAGGGCAATTGACAATGAATTATATTACTTGGGGACCATACGCCGCTTTTCATTGAATGGCACGGAAGTGTCACGTTGAAGGTTCCATGATAACCGCCGTATGAACACATCTGCGGATGTTATAAATTCAAAATTTTACCATTTCATGTTTAAATGTTGAATTCTGCTTAAGCCGGTGCTAGGGGGCGTGGACGGTTGTTTGCACTTTACAGTACCGTCCATGAACAGGCTCAATCAAACCGAGTCTGCAACATTTTCAATTATGTTGTGTTGAACTTTCTTCAGGGATTCTTATTTTCTCTTTTTTATCTTAAACCAAAAATAAAAAAGAATATAACTACGACATCATTTTCATTTCGAATTTAGTTACAATTTTTATCAAAAACACTCAGGAATTTACAAAATTATTAGCTTAACAGGAATGAGCCTCTACTTCATAACAAATATTTCTTTAGCTGTTAACTTAAAGTCAAGATTTGTTACAATTAGGTTATCTCGACAATTACATGTATTAATATTCTAATATAACATATCATTACAGACCGACTTCAGGGTGGCAATTCATCAAACCAAGGAGTTCATCCGAAGGCAAAGATAAAGAGCATCAAAATGACAATGGTCGTATGTTTGGGTATGTACAATATTGTATTGCAAAATTAACCAAGCGTCAACTTCATTAAACACTGCATTTTTTTTTTATCAGAAACTGTCATAAACCTAAATTGATCAAAGTTAAAACTTAAGTTTTCTTTGAAACTTGCACCGATACCTACATGTATTACAGTACATTATACATAAGCTTAATTTACTTTATTTAAAAGTTAATTACCATTTTTGATTATTTAAAAGTGAAACTGATATTAATATTGTGATGTGAAATGATACATGCTTGAACATTTGCTAATTAAATGTGTTTAAACTAATGGTGCTAACATGATTTTTGTTAGTTCTTATCAAAATAATAAATCTTATTATCATTTAAAAGGAATGTCGGAGTTTATATATGCAGTTAAATTATATAAATCAACTGAAAAGTATAAATGAGATCAAAACAAAACAGATAATCAATAATAAACATGAAGCATGGTGCCTGAATATTGTATCGCATATATGTATTAATTAACTCTTATTTGTTTTATCTTTCAGCCTTTTTCTTTTGCTGGACGCCTTATTTTGTAGTAATGTTGATGCGCATATTTCACCCAGGTACGGTGGGAGCGAAGTTTTCTCTTTTATTCAACTGTCTATACCCACTGAACAGTGCCTGCAATCCTGTAATATTCATGTTATTCAATCGCAAACTGTTCTTGTTCACTTGCGGCACTTGCGGACAAAAAGACCAACATAGTGTACAATCGTATGAAGAGAGGAACACACAAATGACGTCAACCTGACGAGGTGCTTGCATATAATCAGTACTCGACATGCTACACGTTGGAAGAAAAAGATCAAATAAATCAAGACACGAAAATGAGTACATCCTTCATTAATATTTATTGCTACAAAATTGAAATAAAACACTGAAAATGTCATGTTTTATGCAAAGTAACATGTCTCATATATTCTCAAAACAACATCAATGCTTTGCGTACATTACCCGCTTATATAGTTTGTGCCTGGTTGCATAGGAATGTTACTTGTATTAAGGTTACTACTTCAGATATTTAAGCAACACCATATATATATATTTCATCGGTACTGAACATTTGTTTTACACCCTTTCAAGCTGCAGCAACGGTCGGTTCCGTTTTTATCAATAATCCAATTTGAAATTCTATTTGTTCGTATCATGTATTGTTTGTTTCCAACACATTCGATAATCCATGCTATATTTATTTAAACAACAATTACAAGCTTTAGTATATCTTAATTAATAAAAATATGTAAAAATAAAATATGTAAGATTAATATCTTGTGTGAATACGTAGTAATAAATATCCTGTTTCAGAATGGAAATATAAATCACCTAAATAATCTGTTTATATAAAATATTGAATATATATATTTTAGATGTTAAGATAAAACATGCCCTGTTTGAATATATAAATATCCTATTTTGTGATGCAAATATAGACATCCTGTTCGAAAATAATGACATAAATATTTTGATTTTAATATGTAAATATAAAAACCCTGTTTATTTTGTAAATACAAATATCATTTTTGAATAATGCTATTTGCATGAAATTATAATATTGCTGTTTGAATGTGTAAACATGAATATTCTGTTTGATTATGTAAATATTGATATCTTATTATAATATATGAATACAAAAACATGTATCATGTTTGTGTATGTAAATATAATTTTTTTTTGTAATACCCTTCTTAATTATGTTGATATTAATAACTTAATTGTTGATATTGATCTTCTATCATTGCATATGCGATTTGTGTTATATTAAAACAAAATAATACTTGTGCGTAATTATGCATAAATATTTTATAATTATGTTCAAAACAATATAATATATAAAGATATAGTGCTTGTGATGTCTCGTAGATGCTTCATACCTACAGATTCACCTCAAATCATTTAATACGCTAACTTAAAAGATACTGTGCAGACGAGTGCACTTATTACACGATGTTATACATAAATACACGTCATATGTTGTTATGAACGAATGATAAATTGTTTCATATCCAACACCCGACTTGTAATAAGTAATCACTTAGACCTTGTAGGTGTGAGGGTGGCATTATTATATGAACTCAAACCATGCATAATTTTGTAAAAACCGCACATAAAATTGATGTATTTCATTGACTTTTGTCATGTATCACACACATTACTGTCCATAATAGAGGCAATTTTAGAAGGAAAACTATTATTAGTTGTATAATTCTTTCGTGTACCATTGGAATAATCTTATAGCATATTTCTGGAAAAAAACATGTAGATAGAGGTGGTTCTAATTTAAAAGTGCTTAAGTATAAACATATATGTGATGCATTGTAATGTTCTGTTCTAGAACACTTTATTATCTTTTAAAAATTGATTGTCATACCGGACCATATATTTTTAGTGGTTTGTTGTCACATATAATACTATTGTATCAACATAATTCATTGTGTACATGTATTGAACTACATGAATACCATTAATGACCAAATCACTTTATTAAATGAAATATTTTTCAGATAGAAAAGTTAAGATGATAATCGCAGTATAGCATATGTTTATAAATAATAACATTGGGCATATTTCGAATAATTTTAGGCAGACTAAACCAGAAACTGTAAGGAATGACCGAAAGGAAAGGTAGCAGCTGTATGTATTCAAATTAGACATTAACTCTTCTAGGGAGGAATAAGGGCGAAGTTACTGAGTATAGACTGAAGCGGAATTTTCGTTTGGCAGTTTGAAAAGACGTTCTAAAAATAAACAACCCCTTAAAAGGGGTAAAGAAATTTGGTAATGTTTTACAATTTGGGATGGAAATTCTTAATTATATTTGGGCCCAAAAATATTGGGTAGTGTTGCACTAATTGTGGTTGGGGGGAATAGCGGGGGCAATTTCGTGTTTTTAGTCATTAAATAGGGGGACTTAAATATTAAATACACTCGTATTATGTTGTAAACTTGTGACTCTGACAATGGAAGCTTTAAAAATTAAAAATTCATGCACGATACCATTATTGCCTGTGTGCGTTCGAATTCCGCCCAAATGAACTTAGATTCTTTCGTGTAAGAAAGTTTATCTGCTACCCCTTTTGTAACGGTTTTGTTGGTGGTTCTACTTGGGTGCCTTTTGTGCTTTAAATATTGCACGGAAGGTCACCTGAGGTTTGCCTATACCAGTTAAGCGTTAAAGTATTGTTTGCAAATTTCTGGAATAACATAACCGGTTTAAAATACCCAGTGGTTTAACTACCACTGACCATTCCAAGGCGGTAACCCTCTATGTTCCTTCACGTGTTTTTCATGTCTGTATTGTTACTTTTTTCGAATGTTTACATGTTTTGTGATGTCTGTTATTATTTGATTGTCTCAATGAAGAAAGTAGAGAAAAAAATATTCGTTGAGCTTTCATTCATAAGTTCATTTAGGCCTCTAAAATTATGAGTATATGTAGCCTGACATCAAACAAATTGCAACACAAGCTTTCGTTAGTATTTTGAAATTAATGTATATGCATGGACCTTGTAGTAAAACCCTAAAAAATATACCTTCGGAAACTTGACATATGGCAGGTAGTTTAAGAGTTCCTGTCCAGGCATAAAATCGTAATATTATATCGTTATATGTTTAATATGTGGCGATTGTCTTGTCTTTCTGTGTTATAGATTGGTAGTTTTTTAGACAGCATGTATTTGGTGTTCATAAAAATAGAATTTGCAATGAACAATAACAGGTTTGGCCTTTTTTATTATTTATTCACTTGTGACACACAAGATTATTACCCCACCCACTTATAATTATAATGCAAAACGTTCAAAATGCATTATCTTAAAAATACCTAATATTTGAAAAGAGGTTCAAATAGTATTTATATCACATACGCTTATATAAATAAAGAAACTTAATCCCTTAAGACATTTGAAAAGCAAAATGTTACATACGTTACATCAATTACATTGACATTATTCTAGCAATTTTTAAATATGTTTGAAAGATTTATGAAAATAAAGAGAACAAACTCATTTATTTTTCCTAAAATCCGTAGGAATAAACACTGCACCTGGTAATATACTCAATTTCTGAAAGTAACACGTGATATAGACTTTTGCTGTGTCATTTAACATATTTGTACGTTACCAAAGTCTCATCAATCAAAATATCATTTCCATAAATGTTATACAAACTATCAATTTTAACATGATTTCGTAGAAATAAACTCATTTATCATTGCCAGTATTGTCCAATTATCTATATTGCAAAACACTTAAGTATGTTAAGAATAAATCTTTGTTTATAATGCTGAAAATGAGCTGTAGTAATGTCTATAGTAATGGTTCAAAATTAGAATTTTATATATACAAAATGTCAATTTTATGTCATTTTATATAGCTGGCTTTAAAAAATATTTCACCTCTGAATGCCATCACATCTTGTTTAACCTATTTATGTTTTCTTCTTTATTATATAAAGAGATATTAGAGTGATCTCCACATCTCCATGTCTCTCATAATGCTCATTAGTTCGACTACACCTAGTCACATTTAAAAAAAAATGTTGTCCTTTTAATAACTTTCAAAGTATTGCATAGTTGTTAAAAAGCCTTCTCCTGCTGTTTTCGATGGTCTTTTTCACTAGATTTGCAAGTTGTGTGTTTGCACTTTTCATGAAAAGGACGTCTTTGAAATGTTCAACTGTTACTGTTACAACAATGGTGGTCACGTAGTTTAGCTGTCAGGAGGCCATTTACGCCTTCGATTCTTCCTAGGTCCTAACTTCACGCTTAAAGTGTCTTGTTTTACACAAAGACTTGATTTAAATATTTGAATTTGAAATTCGAAGGTTTCAACTTTACTGACAACATCGCCACGAGGTTTATGCAACTAACTTGCAATTTCCAGTACCGTCCATGAACAGGCTCAATCAAACCGAGCCTGCAACATTTTACAATCTTGCCGTGGTGGGCTTTTCTTTAGGGATCCTCTTTTTTCACTATTACACAGTTATTTATCTCAAAAAATATACGTTCAACACTTTTTTTTTCTTGTTTTTCTGTACTTCTTTATAATATTGATGGTCTCTTGCAGTTTTTTCTCCTCTTATCGTAATCATAACAATCTCTTTTCTTATATATTTCGGCTTTAACATCCAGTCATCTAAAAAAGAATTAAAAAAGAGATTAACAAAAAAGCATTTGTCTGATCTTAAATATCATACTATTCATTCATATGAAAATAAAGAAATAAAGTTTTACACAAAAAGTCCTCTTCAGAGAAATGGCATACTTTAAAATTTGGGGTGCACTATAGAGCAAAAAACGTATTTTCAACGTCACAAATACAGCTTTCATGATCACAGACTCAAGTCTGCAATTTTCAGTAAATTTGCTGTTTTAATGCTTCCGAGAGATCAATTATTTACCAGATATTTATACATCACAACAGCAAATGTGAAGTGATTTGTGGCAGCCGTAAAAGGTTGCCCCGTAGTTCACTTCAGTGTTGTTTATATTTTTCTGGTCTTACCGGATCTTTGAGACCAGCACTTTTAAGTGTTGAGCATTTAGTACCGCTCAATCCGGTGCTAGGGGACATGAGGGATGTTGCACTTTTTCATTATCCCTCATATACAGACTAATCAAAACCGGCTCTGCAATTTTCATATAAATTTGCTTTTTAATGCATCTGAGGGATCATATTTAAATAACATCTGTAACTGTTATTGACGAGAGAAACAGAATTAAATAAAAGGAGGCATTTACCCTATGGTCACATGGCTGTAGGTATGACAGGGCTTTCATTTTTGGCTTATCAAACAAAACACCCGAACTATTTATCAAAATAAAAAAAAAAAATATATAAAATATCAAAATATCCATATTCATATAAATAAATTATCTGTTCGTTTTTAGGCCAATACTTTCAATATGATTCACAGACCATATGTTGAAGTTTTCATAAATATAGGACGAATAGCATAAGGAAAGGAAAGCAAACAGATAGACATACCCTATTAAAGATAGGCAGATGTTCTACACAAGTTAATAGTATCTCAGAATCATGTTTTACAACTATCAAGTTTTATATTTTGGTAAAGACAAAAAACAGAGAGCCAGACAGACAGAAAGGCAGAAAGACATGTTTTTTCAACAGAAAAACAGACGGTGTAGATAGACATACAGATATCCATATTAACACAGGCATCTCTGACTCATTACGTTTGTATCGAAAACTATGTTATTGTCATGTTATTGTAAAATTGTACAACGACTTTAACACCCAAAATTTGGGGATCTATTACCACTGTTTAAAGCAATAGTTAACTCCAATATAGCTTCCTCATCCAATATTTGGAGCACCAATTTAGTTAAACCATGGGAGCTCTAAACAACATTTGAATTTCTGCTTTTCTGTGAGTGTTAAGTCCTTATTTAAAATATTTTTTCTCCCTTTTTGAAATTACATTAATTATTGTACATTCTGTACCTGTTTTGGACTCCCCTGACAACTCATATACTACTAGTATGTAAAAAAGATAATATATCACGCTCAGTATTACCTTTAAATTCTTATCTTCCAAAGGTTATTAAAAATGAAAAACTTAGTATGTATCATACACAATGACATTTTATACCAAAAACTAATAATCTGTTTAAAAATATAATGCAGTTATGATTCTAAAATTACTAACAATTTATTCTAGATTTCGTGCATTGTTTACCAAAACACGCTTCCGTAGTTTCCTTTTGAAGCTACCCCACATACTTGAAATTGTTTATTTTTATTTTTCATACTTCATCAAAATCTTATTACCAAAAGGTTAAATGTTAATATATAGGCTTATGATTTATTTATATCCCATATTGAAATTTTGGAGAAAAATGCTTTCCAATGTTTTTAAACGACAAACGTGATGTTTCGAGCGCTAAAAAAGTTTGTAAAAAAAAGGTAACCCTCTTTAAATGAAGGATGAATTTTAAATGCTATATGTAAACTCCAATTTCCTCTTTGGCCGCCCACACGCTTTCTAAATTTTCCAAAAACTCCAAGTATAAATGTGTTTAATATGAGTGTTTAATTTTTTTAAATCGCGTAAGCGCCATAACTTTTCTTTAGGGTACCGTTACTCACCGGTTACATTTATGAAACTTCTGTGTAAAAGTGCACATGCAGAGCCCCTTAAAAAAAAACTCAAAACCCAAAAGCAAAAATTTAATTTCGTTTTTTTTGGGGGTTTGCCAAAAAGGGTTTGATTTTTAAAGGGGTTTTTTTACCTGTTTTATTTTGAAATGTTGTTTTTAACAGACCCAAAAAATGTAAAAAAAGCTTTTTTTTTCAAATTTTTGTTTGCGGTTTAATTTTTCTTTAATCGGACTTTAAATTTTTCTCATTTAAAATTTTAAAGAAAAATTAAATTGGGTATTTACCTTTTTCTTCAAAACCCTATTTCAAAAAAAATTAATTTTCCTTTTGAGGGGTTTTTTGGGAAATTTTGTTTAGTAAAAAAAAGTTCAAATTTTTTGGGGGCTAAAAAACGAAATGGGCCCCTTTTTAAAAAAAAAAAATGACTTTCCGGGCTTTTATATATTTAAACTGGGAAACAACAGACTTTCAAAACGTTTTTCTAATACCTTTAAGTTGGGATTTTTGTGTTTTTTCCCAAAAAAATTTAAAATTTTTTGGGAATTTAACGGCTTTTCCCTCAAAACCGGCCCCCAAACCCCTAAGGGACCAATTTTTGAAAAGTTTTCATTTTTCCCTTATTGTTATTAAAATTTTTAAAAAGGGTTTTCGTTTTTTGGGTTCATTCAATTTAAATGAATTTTTTCAAATTTTTTTGGAAAAATGAAAAGGGGCCAAATTTTGGAAAACCAACAAAAACCCCAGCTTGGGCCCTTTTTTGGGAATTTAAAAATAATCTTTTAAAAAAAATTGGAACCGTTAAAAAAACATTTTCACATGGGCTTTTACATTTTTAATAAACCCTATTTTTAAATAATTTGAATTTTAAAAGATTTTCCCCTTTTATTTTTAGATTGTAAAATTAAAAATTTTCCCAAGCTTATTTCGAATTTTGCCCGAATGAATCTAAAAAAAATGCAAAAAAGGTTTTTAATTGTTCCCTTTTTTTTTTTAAAAGCCTTTAGAAATAAGTAAATTGGGAGGAAAAAAATGCAAATTTTTAGTGGGGACTATAAAAACCCGCCTAAATCCAGATTTTGGGATTCGTCTATTTTATTAAAAACATTGGCATAAAAGATAGACGTCTATTTAAAATGGATGTGTAATATCTTACTAAAAATGTTAAGCAAGGAGCTGAGATTCCGCGATAATTCGCTGGATATTTGCGATTATCCTTTTTGTGCAGCTGGTTGTGAATCTGGAAATTCCCCTTTAGCAAATAATTGTTAAATAAAAAGTAAACTATTAATGGTATAATAAAATCAAATGTGTATTTTAAAGTAATTTGGTTTTGAAATCAATCAAGTCCCAGCGCCTTTACAGATTTCAATGCACGACTGCTCATTAATATTTCTTCTTCTGTGATTTCTGAGATAAAAAAATCTCACTTTCAATTTCGGTTAAATTTCCATCAACTAAATCAATTTTTTCTGCGTTCTTCATCAACTAGGCCTTGAAATGATTTTCTCAAAATGATCTTTCCAAGATTCTTAAGGAATACTGCACTAACGGTTACTATTCGAAGGTGGAAGACAAAAAAAATACTTTTTTTTCCAAAACGATCTAGGGTTATTTTGAAACTTTTACTAAAATCATCGAGCTTGTTATTATTAAAAAATGTTTCTTCTTATCTTCACAAAGATTTTTTAAATTGTTTTTGTTTTTTTTTTTAATTTGGATGTTATGCTCAAAAGTAAGAATTCGATCTACATTCTCGATAAGCGACGCAAATGATAGTATTTAACTCTATTTCAGTTTCAAAACATTCGCTATCAAACCATTTAGGTTGGTCCTCAAGGACAGACCGTTTTGTTTTTCAGTTACGCAGACTTTAGAGCTGTTAAAAATAATCATTATGGAATCTAGTACAGAATCTATATCATTTGAAAAATCTGTAATATAACAACCATGTCATGTTACTTTGCATTATTTAAAAGTGTAAGTTAAAGTTTGTCTCAGATCTGCTACTGAAATTATAAACGACACGTTCTTTATTACATTGTTGTATTATTATTTCAGGAAATTTGTGAACACAACAGTACCAGAAAGAGTAAATGGCTCGAATCAGTTCTGTCCCCAACTTTACAATCTGATATTAAGGTACAGATTCTGATGCAACTAAATAGTCGATTACGCTGCTGTCATTACTGCTAATGAATGTTGCATGACGTATTTCAACAATCTTGACCACAGCCTCCATTTGTTAAATATAAGAGATATTTTTTTACAAAAAAATCTAATAGCTGAACGTCAAACCTATTAAGAGACCCAAATCAAAACGATTGCCCCGTGGCGGTAAATGAAATTTGAAAAAAAATGTTTTAAACATGTCCGAATATATGGGAAAGTTTTTAAGTTTTTTTCAAAATTAAAACCCTTTAAAGGTTACAAACTTAAAAATTTCATTTTAAATTTGCCCTAAAAAATATGGATAAAATCAAACCCTCGGAAAAAATTTTTCAAACGATTCAAAAAAAGATTTAATTTTTTTTAAAATTTAAAACCCCTTTTTTAAAAAGAAATTCCAAAAAATATATGCCGGGAAAATTTTCCCCGGGGGTAATATAAAAGGATTTCAAAAAAAAAAAATTTTTAATTTTTTTCCCCCGATTGCATTAAACAATCGCTTTTCCCTATTTCCCAAAAAAACAAAATTTAAAAAATTTGACTGTAAAACGTGAAAAATATAACCATTGATTTGATTTTTTGTATGTAAACAGCATTTCCTTTTCCATACTTCCCTTTTGAGGTTGGTTTTTCTTAAAAAAACATTTTTTTTAATCACAAATCATAGTTTTGCAGTTTTATAAAAATAATTCCAATTTAAAAAAAAAAAATTTCCATTTTTAAATTTAAACAATTTTTTTTTAAAAGCTAAATTTTTCTAAAATAGTCTTTGATTTTTCCCTGAAAAATACAAAAAATTTTTTGGTTTTCACCATTTAATGTTCCAAATTTTATTCTTAAAACTTTTTTTGGAATTTTTCAACTTGGGTTTGCCCTTTTCCCCCCTATTATTTTCCCCTTTTTTTGCCCAAAAAAAAATTTCCCCGGATAAAAAGTTGGGGTAATAATGCCCGGGACCTTTGTTCCTTTCTATTTTTTCCAAAAATTTTCGGGGGTTTTCCCTTTTCCTTTTTCGGGAAACCCTTTATTGTTTTTTTAATAAAAATTTTCGCAAACCCCCTTAAATAAAAAATTATGATTAATTTCAATTTTCTAATATTACCTTTTAAAAAAATGTCTTGTTAAACTTTAAAGTAGAAAAAAGTAATTTAGGTTTGAAAAAGTTCTGCCTTTCAAAATCTTTTTTTGGCTAAAGAATTTTTAGATTAAAACAAAGTTTTATTTTAATCTTGTGGGCTGACAAAAAAACTTTTTTATCTTAGGGTCAAAATTTTTATTTTTTGCATTTCAGACAATGTTTATCCGTATTTATTTTTTAAAAATTTTTAAAAAAATTTATGAAATTTTTTTAAACTTGGAAAACCCTTCTGAGGGAATGTAGGGTTTTCTTGAATGGAACAGACTAAACAATAGGTTGTTTCAAGTGACTATTATTTAAAAACCCCAATTAATTGGGGTTTACTAGTTAAATGAAAATTTTGGCATATCATGATTTTTTTCATTCAATTTAATAGATTTTTTTTCCTTTATTTGAAAATTTTAAAGTATTTTAAAACCAACCTTTTTTTCATTGAAAAAAAATAAAATATTTTTAAACATTCATGCATTTAAAAACACAAATAGCAATTAAATGAAGTATTTTAAACACCTTTTTTAAATAATTCCTTTTCTTTTTTAGTACAAAAAAGGGAGTTTTTTTTAAAACTTTAATTTTTTTGGATTGTTTGAAACAAGGGTTTTTTCCTAATTTATAAAATAAAACTGCGCAATATATTTTATTCCCCGTAAAATTTAATTTTAAAGTTTTTAAAATTTCTTCCCCCTTTTCTGCTTTTAAAAGTTAAAAATTGAAACAAGGCGCTTATTTTGAAAAAAATTTTGTAATTTTCATTTCTTTTTATTGTTTTTTTTTTTGCAGGAAGCCAAAACAACCGGTTAGCAAACAAACCCCCCCAATTTTTTTTAAAACAATCAAAATCCACCAAATTTTTTTCTTGGGCAAAAACAATTTTTTTTCCAAAATTAAAATTTTCTTTCAATGTGATTACTTTTTTAAAAATTAAACTGCAAGTGTTTTTAAAAAAAATGTTGTTTTTATTTAATAGGTTTTAAAACTCCAAAAAATTTTTTTCTGAATTTTTCATCCTTAATTTTGATCAAAATTTTTTTTAATCTTTTTAATGTTTGCCGGGGAAATTTTTAAAAATTGAATTTCAAAAAATTTATTTTAGACGAAAGGAAAATCCCGAACTTTTAATGGGCATAAGACACCAATATCTAAAATTTAGGGATCTTTCCCCCTAATATATTCTTTTTGGTAAATTTGGGGGCTCAAATTTTTGAAATTTTAAATTTTAAAGGTTTTGTTAAAAATTTTTTTAAATTTGTTGTTTGCTTTTTTCCCAAATTTTCCTTATTTAAACCTAAAATTGTTTTTGGGATTTTTCTTATCCAAATAAAAAGGGAAATTTGAGCGGGAAACAGCACCTTGGGCCTTTAAGGGTTTTTTAACTATAGCCGGGTTTACCCTTTTTGGGAGGGAAACCTGGGTTTTGATAAAAAGCTGAAAATACTTTGAGGCTACTAGTATACCTAACTTTACAAAACATAATTGTAATATATCACCGAGGAAATAAATCCTCTTGTTTAAAAAAGCAACGTTTTTTGTAACTGTACGTTCATGTGGTCACTTTACTTTTTTTGTTCGACAACTGCCGTCATAGTGGAAATTACATTTATTTATCTAAAGGCCCGCTGACACATCAGCAGGCGAATTATTAATTGTATTTAAAACTTTAATTTCAAAAATAGAAACAAAATAAGAAAATTTAAAGCTTTATCTTTTAAACATCCATTTTCAGTCACGACAAGATTTTTAAGTGTTTTATCTGTTCTGTCGTAAACTATGTATTGATATAAGAAAATGTTTTAATATATAATGATCATTCATGACAAATTGTTGAGATAAACCTATTAGATAATACACAACATGCTTATATCACTTGCAGTTTAATGTTTTAAAGTAAGTCAGCATGAAAGAAAATTAACTTGAATAAGATGTTTTGTCCAGTAATATTAGTGATTTGATTGATAATGCGTTTTGTACATCGGTTTGTTTGCTTCCTGGTACACAATGACAGCAATGCATACAAAAGTTGTCAAAAGGTGAGCGCTTGCTCGAATATTTAACTTTAAGCAGAAAAGAATGAAATATTTACTTTAAAGTTAATACAGATAAATATATTGCAGCAGCTTTATTTATAATTAGGAAAACCCTTGTTCGACAATCCATAAATTAGTTTAAAAGAACTGCTGTTTGTACTAAAAAAGCAAAGTATTATTTCCAAGAGTGTTATACTTCACTATTGCTATTTGTGTATTTTAATGCATGAATGTTTAACTATTTTATTTATTCAATGAACTAGGTGCGTTTTAGACTACATTAATTTCAATAAAGGAAACAATCTATTGATTGAATGAAATAAATCATGATATGTCCAAATGTCATTTGAACTAGTGACACATAATTGGGCTTTATTATAGTCACTGCAATCAACCTATTGTTTAAGTCTGTTCCATCAAGTCACGCTACATTACATCAGAATGGTCAGTTTAACATTTCATCATCTTTTAATTGTTAAATGATACGTTGAACATGTCTGAAATGCATGAAATATATTTGATCCTAAGATATAAGTTTTGTTGTCAGTCACAAGATTGAATAAACATGCTTTAATCTATATTTCTTAGCCAAAAAGATATTGTAGCAGAACTTTTCAACCTAATTACTATTCTACTTTCAAGATTACAAGACATATTTTAAAGGTAATCATTAGATAATGAAGATTAATCATAACGTTTAGTTAAGGGTACGGAACATTTTTATTATACAATAACATGTTTCAGCAATAGCAATGCAAAACCGATATTTGGAAATAGTAGGAACAATACCAGGCATTATTATCCAGCAGTGTATCCAGCATCCTATGGTCAAGAAATGGAACATCAATAGGGGATAGGCCGAGGCCAAGTTGACAATCATAAAGTTTTAAGAATAACATCTTGGAACATTGATGGTGTAAAACATAAATTTTTATATCAGGATATCATAGACTATTTTAGAACAATTAGCGTTATATGTTTATAAAAAAACTGGAAATTCTTTTTTGATGATTATGTTTATATACTGACTGACTATATTTGTGATTAAAATAATGCCTTTTTAAGAATACCACTCAAGGAAGAGGTATGGCAGGTATCGCTGTCTACATACATTAATCTATCAATGGTTATATATCACGATTACAGTCAAATTGTAAATTTTGTATTTTGTTGAGAATATGTAAGCGATTGTTTAATGCTAATCGAGATATTATTTTATGCATCGTATATTTACCCCCGGAAAATTCTCCGGCATATATGTATGAATCATTTAAAGGTTTAGAACTGTTAAAACATTATCTATTTGAACTCGATGTAAATTTTTCCGAGGTTGATTTTATCATACTAGGCGATTTAAATGCACTAACTAGTAACCATAAAGATTATATTGAAAATACTTCAAACATCCCCATATCATCGGACTATGATGACATTTTGTCAAATTCATTACCGCCACAGCAATCGTGTGATTCGGTCTCTAATAGGTTTGACGTTCAGCTATTAGATTTTTGTAAAAAAATATTTCTTATATTTAACAAATGGAGGCTGTGGTCAAGATTGTGAAATACGTCATGCAACATTCATTAGCAGTAATGACAGCAGCGTAATCGACTATTTAGTTGCATCAGAATCTGTACCTTATATCAGATTGTAAAGTTGGGGACAGAACTGATTCGAGCCATTTACTCTTTCTGGTACTGTTGTGTTCACAAATTTCCTGAAATAATAATACAACAATGTAATAAAGAACGTGTCGTTTATAATTTCAGTAGCAGATCTGAGACAAACTTTAACTTACACTTTAAATAATGCAAAGTAACATGACATGGTTTGTTATATTACAGATTTTTCAAATGATATAGATTCTGTACTAGATTCCATAATGATTATTTTTAACAGCTCTAAAGTCTGCGTAACTGAAACAAAACGGTCTGTCCTTGAGGACCAACCTAAATGGTTTGATAGCGAATGTTTTAAACTGAAATAGAGTAAATACTATCATTTGCGTCGCTATCGAGAATGTAGATCGAATTCTTACTTTGAGCATAACATCCAAATTAAAAAAAAAAACAATTTAAAAATCTTTGTGAAGATAAGAAGAAACATTTTTTTTAATAACAAGCTCGATGATTTAGTAAAAGTTTCAAAATAACCCTAGATCGTTTTGGAAAAAAGTATTTTTTGTCTCCACCTTCGAATAGTAACCGTTAGTGCAGTATTCCTTAAGAATCTTGGAAAGATCATTTTGAGAAATCATTTCAAGGCCTAGTTGATGAAGACGCAGAAAAATTGATTTAGTTGATGGAAATTTAACCGAAATTGAAAGTGAGATTTTTTATCTCAGAAATCACAGAAGAAGAAATATTAATGAGCAGTCGTGCATTGAAATCTGTAAAGGCGCTGGGACTTGATGATTTCAAACCAAATTACTTTAAATACACATTTGATTTTATTATACCATTAATAGTTACTTTATTTAACAGATTATTTGCTAAAGGGGAATTTCCAGATTCACACCAGTGCACAAAAAGGATAATCGCAATGATCCAGCGAATTATCCAGCTGTTCTTGCCATTCTAACATAAATAAGTTTTGTATGAAAAAAAAATGTGTTTCTTTGAGAAAACTTTCATTGCAATAGGCAATCGTTGCATAAGAATTTGGGCTTGTTTCAAATTACAACAGCAATTTTAGTTTGATAATTAATAATTTAACCATAATATTATATCTGTTTAAAATTATGTTTTACGTTAGATTAAACAAGTGGTATGTTTAATTTCCTTTACGTCAGAGCATTTGCAAATGATTTTTAAATAGTTTTTTTTTTATTCATATAACATAACTATATCACATACTTATTTGTTACAATTTATGTGTTAATAATTTTCCATCTTTCACATGAATGTCATTTTAAAAAAGTCCGAGTTTGAATATTAAATTATCCGTCTGATCGATCGCGTACTAGTTAAGTCGTAAGATTATTACATTTTAGTCAAAGATTAAAAGGTAGAATCAGAAATATGAAAGATAGACGCATCTATAAAGGCATCTGAAACTCTCATAAAAGATCGGCAAAGATTGGGTTCCTATATTTGTCTATTAAACATACATTATTATTAACAAAAAGCCAAAAGACACAGACAAAATCCCGAGTCTGTCAGCTTTGCTGATAAAAGTGTTTACTATTTTTTTGAAGATGATTATAACATTTATGAGTTGTCGTTTCAATTAATATACAGTCTGAACCACTTTTGATACAATGTATTGTATTTTGTTTTGAATTTAGTATTTGAAATTTTCGTATAATTTCAGATTTGAAACTAACTGCTGTCAAACTGACGTCATGTAGATGTAACATGAGGTCGACTTTTATCGCCTTTCTTAACTGCCATCTTTAATCCAACTTCTACGTTGTACGTTTGAAGTACCACAAATATAATGTTATATATATTAATGTCGTTTTATTATCATTAACATACGACATTTATATTAATTATAATATTCAGTAGATAAAATGTTGCAAGATCATGTCATTTTGAAACTATTTCAATGTTAGTGAAACTTTTAATTATGTCAAAATCAACCATTGAATCACGGGCTTTGTATAGTTGCCACCTAAAACGATATCATATAAGTGTATTCAGGTAAAAGCACACATCTGTTATGGTTCATTAGAAATTATTAACTATCATCATTAATGTTTCATTGTTTTAGCGTTGATTTAAGGCGTTACCGTAAATCATGTATGCCACAATGTGACAACATATGAATCAGTATGTTGCCATTACACGACTATAACGACCAACTTAAAATTTCAACTATATACTGTGAATTTGGTATATTGAATCGGTAAAAAATTATTGATTTAAAATTCCATGGACATGAAAAATATTTATCATTGTAAGCCTGATTGTTTTAGTAATATATTATCATTTATCGTGGCATTATGAACTTCAGATTGATAAATTTAAGTAAAACAATTAAAATAAGCAAATTGTTCTCTGATTTAAGTTATTGAATGATTTTATACTTCACAACAACAGGTGCCAGTGTTTGTCTATATTTCTGGGATCATTGACTCCAACACTTTGACTGTTGAAAACTGAGTTACGCTCAAGCCGGTTCTATGGGACGTGAGGGATGTTGCAATTTTTTATTGTCCATCACGTACAAAATCAACCAAACCGAGTCTGCAATTTTCATGTTTTTTTGTGATAAATGCTGTCCAGGCATCACATTTTTTCCCTCAGATTTTTGTGAATTACATTTGGCATTGTGAACACTTTGTATGTAAATCTGCTGTACGGATGTTGGCTTTTAGTTATAACGATCCTGTACAGGTCATATGGCGATTTTTCGCAAACGTAGGTTGGCTTCATAACCTCAGATTCCCTTTCAAAATTTAATTTTATTTAGTTCCGCCCATTGTTTTCTCGTTTGGTGCACACGCATTCTTTTACTTGGGGACCATACGCCGCTTTTCATGGAATGACACAACTGTGTCACATTGAAGGTTCCATGATAACCGCCGTATGAACACATTTGCGGATGTTTCATAATTCAAAATTCACCATTTTAGTGTTTAAATGTTGAATTCTGCTTAAGCCGGCCTGCAACATCTTACAATTTTGCCTTGTTGGGATTTCTTTAGGGATTCTGTTTTTCACTATTTGATTTAATTATAAAAATGCATAAAGATAGCTTTAAGAAATTACTTTATTATCATTGGATTAAAGTTGTCTAAAATGTCTTTTCAAATCATTTTGCGAAATCTGCTTCAACAGTAAATTGACATTGAGTATGTTATCAATTATTATCGGGACTGCGCTTTTTCTAAAAATTTCAATTACGCTGTCAATTTATATGATGTAATGTTTAGTCGGTTGCATTTTATCTTTTTAAAATATTGTTATTTAACTAACTTATACACTATCTGATTGTTATTGCATAGTAAATTTCTTTATTATAGAAAAAAAGAAAACAACAATGCATCAATAAATGAGTAAAAAAAGGATTCCCTTAAGAACGCTGAAAACAAACAAATTGAAAATGTTTCAAGCTCGGTATGATTGAATCTGTTTTAGAATTGACAGTAATGGGAAGTGCGACCTTAGTACCGGCTTAAACAGTAATCACGATAGTGAAAATATCCGCAGATATTTTCATCGTAAAGACATGAAAAACAGAAACACATTTTCCGAGACACTGAAAACTTAAAATCATTTATTTATCTCTCTGTTTCTATCGATAATTGCTGCTTTATAAAATACATAGTATTTCAAACATGTACTTTTGTTACATTTTGTCAACAGGTTCTTTCAAACGAAATTATTTAATTTACACAGGGCAATTAATCGGCAAGCAGGACACACGTATTTAGCTTGCAAAATAAATTCAAAAAACGGCGAACATCAGATCACGGGCAAAGGATTATGGAACTTTTGTGATGCCAATTGCATAGGCGCTTCAATAGAACTTACGGTAAACAGTTTGCGAACTGTTCGCCATTTTGATGGCAGCATCGGGTCTTACTGTTCAATTATTACCAAAAACTGAAAATAGAACATTTGTTTTAAATACTATATCATTTTGTTTAATTTGAGCTATGTGTGTTTACTGTAAATAAATGTAATGATAATAATTAATAGGTACCGATTTATTTCTATAAATGATAGCCTGTACTCAGTAGATGAGAATAATTTCCATTTTTCTTCTTTCGCTGTACATAAACATATTATTTTAAGATCGTATGATGACGAGTGTACATTGTAAATCGATACAATTAATCGTTTTTTATATTTACATTTTAAGACCATGTCCTTTAAGTGCCCATATTACTTTAAAACTCGAGTGACCGATTTTCGAGCTATATCGTCGGTAACTGGAGCGAAAATGTGATTGCTTTCTTTCTCATTTCATCTTCTTAAAAGAAGCTCATTGAGAGATTTAGAGCACCCGGTAGATTATTCTTTAGAAAGAATAAGGTACATTTTGTTTTTATTTTGCGAAGTCACGAACGTCATTAATTGTATTGTTGGCATGAGCCTAGTTGCGAACCCTTTGTCATTTGTAATTTTCAGAGTTGTTATTTGTTAATATATTGTATTGTTTTTTTCCACTCCATAAAGAGAGTGTGTTCCATTAGTTTTCGCCTGTATTACTATGTACGTAAATTAAAAGATATGAACAGTAAATCCGCATCCCTTTTGCCTTTAGTGAACAACCTTCGTATTTACACTTTTCAATTAGAGCTGCGAATGAAATTATGAAAAACAGACAAACGTATAAACATTAACAGATGCATACTGCATTAAAATTAGTTCTGCTTTTTGTATTGCTATTGATTTTCTAGCGTTTTATGCCAGTTTAATGTTAACCTATTCTGTATGCACAGAAAGAATAAACATTTTTTTTATAAAAGCGCATATTGCTTTAAACAACTTTTACATAACAATAACATGTGCTTACATTCGCACTTTCATTTTCATTATATAGGAATTACAGACAGAAATATAGCCAAAATAGTCACTTTACGACAGTAAATAAATGAATATTGAATCAATCTGATTATTTAATGTTATAGACACTTTGAAATATTAGACATTTATTCAGACAATTCGGGTCTCTTCATACTTGGATGATAGTAATATTACAGTTAAAGTAAGCTAACATGTTAAATTTTGTTTAAAATTACATATTACGTTAAATATAATGTTATTAAAAAGGTGGTCAATTGCTCTTATTTACTATAGATCATATGCACGTTATTCTTCAAAATTAAAGTTTTATTTCTTAGCAAACCATTTCACAAAGTTTAATTTACTTATACAAAAAGTATAAACATTAACAAATGCATACCGCATTGAAATAAGTTTATGTTTATTTTAATATTGATTTTGCAGGTTTATTTGCCATTCTAACATACAGTTTTGTATTAAAAAAATGTGTTTCTTTGAGAAAACTTACATTGCAGTAGGCAATCTTTGCATAAGAATTTGGGATGGCTTCTAATTACAACAACAATTTTAGTTGGATAATTAGTAATATTACCATAATATTAAGTGTGTTATGTTTTACGTTAGATTTTTAAAGTGCGGTATGTTAAATTTCCTTTACCAAAGAGCATTTGCAAACCATCCCTAAATAGTTACTTTTTATTCATATAACATAACAATATAACATACTCATTTGTTACATTTTATGTGTTAATAATTTTTCACTTATCACATGAATTTCATTTTTAAAAAATCCGAGTTTGAATAATAAATAATCCGTCTGATCGATCAAGTTCTATTTATATCGTAAGAAAATAACAATTTAGTCCAAGATAAAATAAGGTAGAATCAGAAATATGATAAAAATGTCTAAATTCGAGATCTTTTGAAAGGAGCATCACATAATCTTCATTACATGTTAACAGCTTTTACATGAAAACACAATATAAAAAATATAACTTTGTTTGAAACATTGTTATACTTAAAAGCACCTTAATTACATAATGTGGTGCATTAAAGTTTCGATTACATAAATAATGAGAAAAAAATGTGGACAAAGTATGTTGACTATTCAATGATTGGCAATGACAGAAGATCATATTCAGTTTGCAAATTATATTTATTGATAAAAGCTTTCAGTGTTTGCAAAATTGATGTTTAGAAATATATTCATATCACTTAAACCTTTCCGAATTATGTAACAAAAGACACAGACATAATCCCAAGTCTATTAGCTTTGTTAATTAAAATGTTAACTATTTTTTTGGGAAGATGATTATAACATTTATGAGTTGTCGTTTCAATTAGGATACAGACTGAACCAGTTTTGATACATTGTATGCATTCATCTTTATTGTCGTAATTGAATTTTTCGTATAATTTGAGATATGAAACCTGCTGTTGTCAACCTGACGTCATGTCAAAATCAACCCTTGAATCACGGGCTTTGTATAGTTGCCTCATGAAACGATATCACATAAGTGTGTTAAGGTAAAAACACACATCTTTTATGGTTCATGAGAAATTATTAACTATCATTATTAAGGTTTCATTGTTTTAGCGACTATAACGACCGATTTAAAATTCGACTATATACTATGATTTTGATATTGATTCGAGCCAGACGGGTAAAAAATTTAAAAATATTGATTTAAAATTTCATGGAAATGAAAAATATAGTTTCTATCTTATCATTGTAAGCCTGATTGTTTTAGCAATATATTATCATTTATCGTGGCAATATGAACTTCAGATTGTATAAATGGAAGTAAAACAATTAAAATAAGCTGTACGGGTGTTGATTTTTAGTTATAACGATGCTGTATAGGTCATATAGCCACTTTTCGCAAAAGTAGGTTTCATTTAATTATAATATGCATACTTAATATACTAGACAAAGATAAAAAGTCACAATTTGTTAAAACAATATTTACATGTACAAACAAAAATGATTTATTATAAATTCATTAATGTACTTAGATTACATGCAATTACAGTATTTAGATGGTCACGGGTTCGAGTACATGTCAGGGTGCACTTTTTTCTCACCCTGTGACTGACAAACATTTGTATAGCCCAGCTAGAAATTAATTCACAATGCTAAGTAAGCATGGGAAATTCGAAACAATATTTGCATACACAGTAGGTTTATAACTATTCAGTATTTAAACAAGTAAAACGTGTAAGCGGCCGAATAGCTCAGAGGAACTCAAGAGCCGCGGAATCGTATTCCGAGTGTCAGGGGTTCGAGTGCCTGCCAGGCTGTTACATATCAATATAAATCCGTCAAGAAAAATAGGAAGGAACTGTCTAAAATAATTATCACCCTAAATAGTATTCGGATAGGGTTCGGACAGTCTTTGATGAAAAGTCAGAAGATGAACTTGTAAAGGGGGTGGGGTGCTAGTCTGATCACATCATTTGATGTCTGACGAACCTCGTATCTAATATATATTGGTACGCATATAAACATCTGTTTGCTGAATTGAATATCAAAAATGTTGCAATTAATTAGTAATTATATCTTATGCGTATGTAAAATAGGATTAAAACTAATTGATCTTCGGCTTTAAGCATGTAGAAATCTGACCAGTATTTTAATGTAAATATCACAATAATACTTCTTTATATAATATTTCTATTCTTTGACAGGGACACAGAACATCTCTTACATGTTTAAGAAACAACAAATTTACATAATATATCTATCGAAGAAATTCTTTTACTTCTCAAGAGTAACAGACGCAAAACACAGTACTTAAGCGCTTAGACGAACGCAGACGCACGCTAAACGTTTCTGGGAATAAGAAACGCACGCTTTCAGACGCACGATAAACGAAAAACGATACACGGAAAACGATAAACGTTAAACGCTTGTAAACGATGCACGCTTGAGAAAGCGTTTCAGCAAACGCACGTTGCACGCTATACGCACGCACGTTACACGAAAAACGGACGCACGAAAAACGCTATTTTTGACAACCGAAACGTTCACCCTACTGTATCAACTGATAATGACATAGTTTAAAAGATTGATCTGAATAAGAATATACAAGCATAAACGATATAATAACTGCAAAAAAACAAGGATTTGAAATCATGTAAGTATACTTCAGAATAGGCTGAAAATAAGCATAAGCATCTAAATTGATCAGATATCCCACTTATTGACTTTACTCCGAGAAATGTTTACTTCAGAAGTAAGTGCTTACAATTCACAATGAAAAACATAATATTCACGAATAGAAATTAATATTTTACTCATTAGAAATTTTCCCTGGAGTAAGACATGCTTTAGCGAAGTAAAACATGTGATTGTGTAAACTCATTTTGTAATTTCATCAATTTAGATCGACTTGATGGTGATAGATCATTAAGCGAAGGACTCCTACCAAGGGCAAAGATAAAGAGCATTAAAATGACATTGGTCGTGTGTTTGGGTATGTATCATTCTGTGAAATAAACAAAACATCTGCTTCATCAAATAATGTATCATCCGATATCGTTAAAATCATTTCATGTTGATTTTTAATATTTTGTAATTATCATTTTGCTTAGTAAGAGAAGCATGTATACATGTAGTTATTCATATTCTTTGATATATGTCCAATGAGCTGTGAACACAAGCAAATTTATACCTTTATGTTATGTTTATGCAAGTATGATTAATCATCCGCGTAGTATGAAATGACATAAGAATCTCTTTAAATGTGTCACGGTGTAACTAATAAACATTTGTTTCTTTACCTTTCAGCTTTCTTTGTATGCTGGACGCCATATTTCGTAGTAATGTTGATGACGATCTATAACCCAGATAAAATTGGACCGAAAGCTCGTCTGATATTTGGCTGTCTATACCCACTAAACAGTGCCTGTAATCCTCTCATATTCATGCTATTCAATCGCAAACTATTCACTTGCGGGCAAAAAGACCAACAGGCTGGGCAATCGTATGAAGGCATGAGCACACAAGTGACATCAACGTGACTAGGCGCGTTCCTCTGGGTAGTCACTCAGATTCTACATGTTCGAAAAACAAGATCAGATGAATTGAGAAACAGAAATTAATACAATTTATATAAACGTATAGCATAGTTTACTTTGAATAGATTAGAAATGTCTAAAAGTGCTTTGTGTCATAGATTAATGACTAACCAAAACATTTTTCCCACGCAAACATGCAAAGATTCGC
This sequence comes from Ruditapes philippinarum, assembly GCF_026571515.1. NCBI lineage: Eukaryota > Metazoa > Mollusca > Bivalvia > Venerida > Veneridae > Ruditapes > Ruditapes philippinarum. Next base: position 31,883 of record NW_026863035.1, read on the forward strand.
GTGCCTGTAGTAACATATACGCAAAATAGTGAATGTTGCTAATGCGAATGTTCATTCAAGGACACTATACATGTTCATTTAACATAAGCAGAAACAGTCTTACAAAATTTCAAAAGAGCAATATTCTATTTCATTTGGTTAAAGAAATCTAAAATGGAGCTTTTAAAAAAAAGGTATAAATATGAATATGTTATTTTGATGAAAATCAAATTGTTTTTTTTTTGTTTAATTGAAAATTGTACGACTTCGAACACCAATGGACTTTTAAAACTTTCCATCTTCATAAACGAATAAAGTTTTGGTTATCATCACAAAAGTATGGTTGCTGATTTCTGCCATGTCCTAACTTCGTATTGTCGCAGTTGAAATGACGACAACACAAAAGAACGAAATAACAACAAAAATAAATTTATCGTTTTGTCGCACTGTTTTTATCGTTTCGTTGATACTTTATATCGGAAATTGAAATATAGTGTACCAGCGAGGAGATCTTCATCAAGTATCTTCATTGCTTTGTAAAATAACTTTTTTACGGCGCACTAACACAGTTGGGGCCAAGAGACCAGAAATTATTATTTTGCTAACCTCGGATGTTACAAACTGAAAGCAACACCAGGGGTCTTACTGCTGGAGATGCATAGACTCCAGTAATTCGAACCCGTTTAGTCTCTCACGATCACACAGGGATTAAAAGTGGCTGTATTTATGTAAATAACAGATACAATGTTTCATGCATATAGCAAGATACAAGGTTTAGCCTTGAGTGGGCAGATTGAATTTATCTTTCATAAACTGGTAGTTTCTGTTAGATTATAAGTTAATGCAAAGTGAATTTTTTAATGTTAACATATTTTATTTTTGTATCAACAGATCCATAAATAATCGTTATTCAATAAATAATATATGCCATGTACATTGTATTTTAACAAATTAAATTCTATATTAACTTGATGTTTTTATTATTGTCAGAAGATTAGTTTCCTTATTGTTGTATCAACAGCATACATTGCATGATTATATGTTATAAAGATTTCACCACGCTCGTGTCCGTCAAATAAAATGATACAAAACATTTGAAGTCTTGTTCATCATTTTAACGTTTTCTATACACGTACTTGGTGTTTTGAAATAATTAACAATTATTATGTTCTCATTTATAATTAAGTACTTTAAATCTGACACATGTTCGACTCAAAGCTACAAATCATCCATACAACCTTTCTGATTAATTTCCAGGATATTTAGACTCTGGCTGTCTTAGCAAGGTTTTTACATATTTTCGACTGTGTGACCTATTTTGTGACCCCAGGTGACCAATATTCGAGCTTAAGCTAGAAATAATCTGAATAATTTTAAAGATATTTGAACCAAAACAACAGCCTCTAGGGTTGTAACGATGTTTTTTCCATATTTGGAATCTGTGAGCTAGTTTCCTAAGTAATACTTCAGATAAGAATTTATACTTAAGGAAGAACATTCAAACACTTATTATGATAGTTTTATGGTTCTTGAAGCGATTGTTCTCTATTACGGTTTATCAAAATTATGTCATTATGTTTCTTTTATTTTTATTATTTGGAAACGATTGTTACAAACAGTCGGACTGACGTCGTTCTCACTGTGTTGACGTTTAAGGGGTAATATTTTAGATCTTTAAATCCCACAGACAACCGTGTTTTGCACTCTACCACGTTAGTATTGCGTATGAATCTCAAATCGTATTTATATGACATATAACCCTTATTGTTGTTTAAATGCGTGCCGATAGACAAAGGAATGGGTATGCATATAACTGGGGAATCTATTATTTATCTATTGACTTTTTTTTTCAAATATTATTCGTTTGAAGCCAAATAATTATTCGAGCTATACTTTATATTTTACTGATGTTTGATCTGTGTACAGATAATGATTACACTTAATCGCCTTGTTAAAAAAAATATAATCGAACATTTACCATTATTGTTGTAAAAAATGACATTATCATTGAAAAACGAAGACCAGAAGGAGCAATAATGATGGGTAGAATTAGTGGTCTGAAGCCAACTTCGAACTCGACCTGTATTGCGTCTATCGGTGTCCCAAAATTGATATTTTTTCATTTAAAAACCACAAGGAGAAAAAAGTCAAAACTATGTAATTAATAAGAAGCCTAAGCAAACTTTGAACTTGACCTGTATTTTCTAATGATACACCTATAAATGAAATATAATAACAATAATACAAACAACCCATAGCCCATTCTCATTACAACGCTAGTGTTCCATTTAAATTGACAGGAAACAATTTTTCTTTTTTAAGTCACATTGATATTGATCGTAAACATAGGGATCTAAAAGCAATTGCAAGCGAGTTCTTCCATAAGCTTGCTCTATACCAAGTATGAGTACACTATATATTTCCTTACTCCTGCAACAATAAACATCCGCATATGTTTTCTGACGACGGTTATCATGTCTTTGGAAACGTGAGAGTGACACGTCCTTATATAATGGATGTGCCCAAAACGAGCAATCAATGGGTGGAACTAAATAAAATTGATTTTCGATGTCAAATCATTTTTTAAAAGGAATTTAAACCATACAAGATAAAAGGGAGGTCCACATATCCGTTGTGTAACATTTTCATTATTTATGATACACACAACTTCAAAAAATACGCTTAATCAATCAAACGCGATATGAAATTATTGCAGTATTCAAATTGTTCATATTGCATGCGTGCAACCTTACTGAGTACTGATTGAGTACTAGAAGAAGAAACAAAACTGACAAAAACGCTCAATTCTATTAAAAATCTTGATTTTCTGTTTCATTCATGCAACATATGTTATTCATAAGTTGTACATGTTTTAAAAGAAGGTAATTGCCCAATAGAATCCATGTAATGGTATTTGAATTCCAAACAGTTGTAGGGATATTTTTTAAAAGGTGCATGCTCTGAGTAAATGCTTCCTAGAAATACTGTTATGAAGGATGTTCTAAAGGTGATACCATGAAGAGCAAGCAATGAGACGCGATTTTACTGCGAGCGATGAGACGCGATTTTATTGAGTGCCTTCATTTTGAGATTTTTAAGTTTTTGGTTTGAAAAAAAAAACAACAAAAAACAAAAACAACAAAAAACATACCATATATCAATTTTTATTTATACAAATACAAAGATATGTATAGCTAAATACTACAGTCCTTATAGATTTTGACAAGTAGACTAGACAACTAGACTAGACAATTACAATGATTGCATGTATTTCAATTAAAACAATTAAATAGAGAGAAATAAGAAACCCTAAAGAAAACACAACACGGCCAAATTGAAAATGTTGCAGGCTCGGTTTGATTGAGCCTGTTCATGGACGGTACTGTCAAGTGCAAACTACCGTCCTCGCCCCCTAGCACCGTCTTTAGGTGCTAGGGGGCGTGGCTAAATTAAGTCTATTTAAAAACATTTCTATTAAAAATACATTTTATTTGCTACTTACATTCACGTAAATAGAACTGTTTATGATAAATGACTGCACAGTTTTTATTTGACCTTTTTAAACAATAGTTTTGAAGGTTTCAGAGGAACATTCATTTCCATTTCCGTGTGTTTTGTGTAACATCAACTACTATCGTGAACATTCGTGAATTATGTCAAATTTTCAATCAGTGCAACAAGAATTGTTGCTATTTTACTAAACCTTTGATTTGATTGTTATCAAAACAATCTTGTTATAATGAAATATATATTATGGTAAGGTACAGCAATAAGAAATTTATGTTGTAGTACCAGGCTTCTTTCCAGTTGCATGATAATCATAAACGTTCAGTTTGTTGAAAAGTAAGATTATTGTTAAGAACATATAGGCTCTGATTCAGGTTGAAGCAGACAAGTAATAATTTTTACATAATACATATTACGATAAACATTACATACACACATGGGCATATTGCATTTCTATTGACATATTCATCAAAACAATCTGGATAGTTAAATTACAAGTTTAATGTACCATTATTTTGAGGGCGGCACAGTGGTGTCTTCTTGAAGTGTGACATTTACATAGCAGTTCAAGTTGTGCTTGAATAAAATTTGAGTTAAATGAATGTTAACAGTCATATTTCATTAAGTACCAGGAAGTATTTTAAGTGCTCTTCATTTATTTTAAGTAAAGATAAACACAAATGATCGTGTCTATTTAGAACAAATGGTATTCAGTATAGAAATTGTTTATGATCCCTTAATGAAGAAGTTTTTTCAACAGTTAGCATTATTGCTCTCTCTTCCTTAAAAATAAATAGATAAGTAATAATTTACGCGGATGAAAGAAACAAGGGCGTTTATCGTGAACTGACTGAATGCCAAACAATACAAGTGATTATAGTATCTATCCCTGCCATGATTGCAATGGACGAGAGAGACGTCCGCGCCTTTAAACGTTGCCCGTTTAACGATGTTTTGATTTTGGGCGTTCTTTAGTGATTCATTTTTTTTCTATTTTATATTAAGGAAACACTTTAGTTATTATTATAATAATAAAGAGGCATTGCAATTCATCAACAACATATCAAAATTATGATATTTTTATCAAAGCATTAGATTGCTTTTGTAAGCGGGGAAGCAGGCCTTGGTCGTGGATTAAAACACCACTATGGCATTTTTAATATTTTATTTTTTTAACCTTTTTTCGTCTGATTACATCAGTTGTATATTTTTTTCTATTTGAAAATCTTTAATCAAAATAACCTAAAATTTTTATATTAACAACTGTTCGTAAAAGTTGAAGTGCTGCACGTTAAGTTGGATTAAATAGTTTAATAAGAAACAGTATCATTATTTCATTATGTTTTCTGTTAAACCAAATCCTCATAATAAAATTGTGAATACAATAAAACATCAATGTTATGAATTGATATGGAGATCAATAAGGGATAAAGTCAAACGTAATGTAGTAAAACAAAAGTACAAAAACATTAAATATGATTGGCATTCATTTATTTTTGAACTCTATAAATTCGATCTGGAACAAAAGAGTAAAAAACGATTCAAATAATAGGTTTTTGAAAAAAATAATAAAGATAAATATAAAACAGTTACGCATGCTGAGGTGAAATATTTTTATTTCAATGCAATATAATTACAAAAATTATATTGAAATTTAAATTTAAAGATAAATCTATAAATGACGTATTAATAACTTGAAGAGAAATCAGTTTTAATGAAAACCCACAAAATGTAATAGAACAAATATTTTGGCAGTATTCAAATATGAAATATAACAACACTCTACTCTATTTCAATAAGTGGAGAAATAGACAAAAATATAGCCTGTAAAATCATTGTACGTATCTCGTATAATACGAACGCGAAGAAATAAAACTATTAGTCAAATAATAACAAAGTACAACATTCCTAATTCTGAGTTTTTGAATAACGATACCCATATCTTTTAAATCCAAATATATTTGAAAAGGAAATTAAATTATAGCATACCAAATGTAACAACTGAGGCAATAAATATTATAAGCTTTTAGAAATAACCAAAACACATCTCTTAAATAGAAAATGGACACAGGTTTAAATTTATTTAGGAAAAAGGCTAAAATAACAGAATGAGAAACTAAGATCCCATTTAAAATGGGAAGTAGTATTTTCAACTTGCAACAAATATATACAAATGAGTTTGATATTTGTAAGGATAATATTTTGCTTTTTTGCTTCTTGCATAGAAATATTGCAACTAACAAATTTCTCTTTAAGTGTAAGTTAGTAGAGTCTAGCCATTGTAATTTTGGTAATAAATATGAAAATAGAAAATATATATTGGACCCGTTAACAAATACAAATCTTTTGAAATGAATTGTTGAAATGGTATGTTAAATAGTTATACATGTAACACAAAACACATTTTGTCATTTTTTTATTCACGAAATAAGATTATAACATATATTTTCGTATTTGTTAAAAATATGCATATTATAATGTTATGTATGTTATGTCATACTCATGATTGTAAATTGTAAAATGCATTATGTAGAGAAAGTATTATATAAAACGTTAAAACGTTGTTCCAAACAAAAACAAAAAAACGATTTCATTCAAAACAGTCCTTATATGTTTGGTGGATGAGTATAGTATTATTTTAATTTAGATATGAATGTTAAACAAATCAGATAAATACGTTTCACAAAGCCCATAAACGAATTTGTATGTTTTGTTTGTTTTTTCTTAATCGAAAGTATATTTGGATTCTTTCATGTGAGTAAGCTTAACAGCTAGCTGATGGAACGTCAGTTGCTCTACTCAGGTACACGTGCCTGAAAAAATGCACAAAAGGGGCAACTGAGGTCTTCCTCCACTGGAATGTCGCCGTATGACCCATTTTGCAATAATTCATCATTTCTTCGTTGGATACAACGTTTTAACACTTAAGATAAAGTTGCAAGCTCAAATTTTAATTATAAAAATTGATACGGTAGTTAAAACCGTGATAGATATAACACTTTTTAAAGTAGTTTGTGCATAAAATATCATTTATTAACATCGTTCCTTTAACATAACTCGCAACCCTTCTGAATTGTTTCTTTAAATGATTAAACAACTGCTTTAGATACCTGATGATGAGGTTTTGACGTGTAACGCTGCATTATCGTAACTGCGATCAGCATTTTATGGGATTTAACAAAAACACAAGGAAGTCATATCGCGTTAACCTGTCCCCCTTAGTAAAACGAAAAATCACATGTTTTATTCTAATAAGCAAATATTGATGTTCCGAAAATTGTAGAAACGTTTGATTTACATACACTATGTTATGTTAACAACAACTTAAATATTTACATACATGTACCACATTCATCTTAAAAAACCCTTTTGTATTTATTGTCCTCAAACCAGTACTACTGATGATGCAGTAATGATGTCTTTATATTTGTTTTTAAACTATTGCAACTATTTGTAATTAGTGTTATTTTTATCTTGATTGTGTGCAAGTTTCCAATCGATTATGATGTTTAACGACATATTTAACAAAGTCAAATAACACAGAACTGGTAGAAAGATAAAACATATAGAAACGTGGAGAGATTTTAATTTTTATGTAATGTTGTTGTGATAAATGCTTCCAAGGGATCACACTTTTTTCATGTTTTTAATCTTAACGTAATTGTTTCCTTTCATGGTATAATGCTTTTTTAAGCAACAGAATTTTGTCAAACAAATACTACCAATTTCCTCAAATCATTTGAATATAATTTTATTATCACTTAATATCGTTCGGCGTCCTTCCAAATGAACGTATCAGTTTCATTTTAAAAGAGAGCTCTACAAAACTTGTTTTTTTTTTTGGTAATTTGTTATCACAACCTAAATATTTAGATACGTTATATTTGTAAAAACAAATGTATAAAGTCTTTCTATTCCGTGTCATTTATTCTCGCGGTATGTAATCTATACTGTTACATAACATCTCGTGTCAGAGTAAATTTTGTATAACCTTCATTGGCATGTTATCGATGTTTATAATAGACATAACGTGCTATACTGTCCCGCTATGATAATGTGAGAGTGACGTTGCATTTTTTGTGTACACAAAAGTTTACAATCTTTCTCTGAAAAGGTAAAACAGCTTTTTAAGAAGACAATATAATACAAGATTAGATGTAGAATTTGGTAGGTCTTGATGGCAAAGTTGGTAAAGTCGTTGGAATGCTAAAATTTTATCACGAGTTCGAACCTCACAAGTTGTCTAACATTTTTCTTTTTTTCTTTCCCTATTTTTTTCTCAATTTTATGATAGATGCACATGAATTGGAATATCAACGTCGATTTGTTATAATATCTAATAATTTTAATATACAGGGACTAACCTTTTTATCCTGTGTTTTGTGTAGTATGTAACAGTCATGGTACTTGTGCAGTGCACGAGTATTTCGTGCCAACTAAACTATATAGTTGAAACAATTTGTGTACTTGTGTACAGTATATTGCAAGATATGCCTACCTTGAAAACAAAAGAAAAAAAACTGAAATGAGAAGTAAATAAAGAAATTACACAACGCTCGTAATCCTTACAAGTAAAAAAACATATTTTTCATACAGAAATAATTTTTGCGAACCGAACATGTCTTGCATTGATATTCACCTAGAAATTTAATAGACAGCCTTACCTACTGTGCTACGTGGACAGTTGGTAAATTTATTGATATTTTAATTTATATAGTAAAACGATGAAAAATACAATATGATAACTGTTTTACACCGTTATAGTGGACTTGACCGTCGCGTCACTAAAAAATTATCCTAAACGTACAGTATAAGTAATTCCATAAGTAAACTTGTGATCACCATTTTATAATTTACAGTTCTGATTCATACAACTAAAGTAATGAGAATTATGAACTTTGTTCAATTCCGTTTTTATAAATTGATAATTTTAAGTCACTTGCTTTCAAGATTTAATATAAACATTCCTTTGGTTGTACAATTTGTTATCGACAGTGACTTTATTTCTTTCTTTGTAAAATCACATCATACAATAGTACCTAAATTGAAACAATATTTTGTAAATTTCCGAACATGTCGGTGACGCATGCCAAACGTTATCGCAATGGATATAGCTGCTAAATTCTTTAAGGATTGTAATTCGTTATGAAACATGTGCATTTCACGGAGTATTTTTGTCCAAGTATGACCTAAACCAACATCCGTTACGAAATGACCTCTCCATTGGAAAGATACAAGGCTTGACCTTTAGCTTCATAACTGCGACATGACGTCGTCCTAAACGCAGATCATTTTTTAAAATCCGCCGACATGGCCTCATCTTTAATTCACCATACTCGTCTAGCAGCCACAAGTCAGACGATATTTTCAGCATATGTACTGGAACACAGCACGAGTCTGTCTGATTTTCAAGAATCATCTCTTTGTTGAGGTATAAGAACATGAGTTAATGTATGTTAACTAATCTCTAATACCTATAATTAAATTAATTTCTTGCAAAAGTTATTATTGATAAACATTCATGGATTGGCGCATGACTTGGCATGTTTTGTTCGACATCATTTTTTCATCAGGTAGTGGTAAGACACACCCTACTATCCTTTTATAAATGTCATTTGGAGATTCAAAATAATGCTGCAATCTTTTGAATCTAGTGTATATTTAATAATAACTGTAGCTGAAATGTTTTACTATTTTTTTAAATCTCAGCTGTACGTTAACAATCATAAAAGCACGTAAAAGATAAGCATACAAATACAAAACAAACATAAGTGCCAAGTCAATATCTGTTAACAAGTTTTTTTTATAAATTACAAGCAGCTTACCTGTAGATAAACATTAAAGAAAGATAAATTTCGTTGAAATACTATCTATGCCTTATCAAGATGAAGAATAGTTTTACCCCTTTTCCTGCACAAGAAAGGATTTTTGAGGCACCACAACTTCATAAGAAATAATACATGAGAATCAGAATAATTATTTTGCAAAACATTTTATCATAAATCATGATCAAGTTGACGGGTGTCTTGTCTTTAATCAGTCATAATCATACACTACAAACTATGCTTGTAAAACAACACTACTACTTTTAAACCTCCTTAGAAAATTACATCATAATGTTTTGATCAGTTCATAATTATCCCATCGATGTATTCGTAGGATTGAGCCAAACTTTAATGGTTTAGTACTTTCGGATATTTTCATGGCGTATATATCTTTTGGTCAACAAATTATACTTAGCTTATTAATATTCAATTGTACCGGCCATTGTCATCCTGTCCTAGCATTTTTTGGACAGGTATTTCAGGAATCTTTTTGCCACCCTTCTCTTGTTATTTGTCGAACAGATAATCTGCGTGCTATATAATGTCTGAATATTCAACTAAGATAAATTGTCAACTATTTGTATTTGTTTTTCTTTCGTTATGAACAAACAGTAGACAATGCGGACATAAGTTATTATGCCTAGAATAAAAACATTACGGAGCATTACAAAACCCGCCTTCCTTTCCAGAATAAAGTATCAACAAGGTTAGCTTTTAAAAAAGCTAGTAGCGACTCGCTTCGTAATTTCTTCAAGGGGTGTGTTTAAATGTAAAAATGACAGTTCTGTTAGCTGAAGAGACTTCAGCGAACATCAAAATAAAAGTGAAGTCAACACTGGCCCGGTGCCCGATGGCCAGTGTATATAAGTTCAGGCCAGTGTAAATTTAAGAAAATTTTGTTAATTATTTAGTAGAATAAATTCAAAACTGGAATTCGGGCCAGTAAATTCAAAATCTTAAACTCATTGACTGAAAGTGACATATAAAGTTCTTTCAGTTTAACCAAGATGAGTATGAGTATATATGAAGGTGCATGTAAACAGATTGAATGAAGAACCTACATGTATGTCTATGCACATTTACTATATGGCCTGTTGACCTTGACCACAAAATGTTAGATAGGTAGATTTCATAAAGATGTCTCTTTATACAAAATTAAGTTGTAATACATATATGTTATTTAGTATTGGAATGAGAGGCACAAGTCCTAAAGTAAACACAAGTTGTCAATCAATTCAGCCAGAAAAGCCGGGATCCTATTAAAAAATATAGGGATCCCGGAAATTGACCAGTCTAAGAAGATGTTTTTCAGATAAGCCGGGATCCTATTAAAACATATAGGGATCCCGGGAATTGACCAGTTCAAGAATATAGTTTTCAGAAAAGCCGGGATCGTATTAAAATGTAAATAGATCTCACGGATTGGCCAGTTCAAGTATATAGTTTTCAGAAAAGCTGGGATCGTTTTAAAACATATAGGGATCCCGGGATTTGACCAATTCAAGAAAATAGTCTTTGATTTTTCCAATTAATTAGGCATATTATTATAAGTATTGTGATTTCCGCATTTTAAGTTTGTTAATAAAAAGCTCTAAATATATCTATATTATAAGTTAAATTAATTTAACGTTCATTATATACAATAAAAAAATTAACGTTTAATGGCCTTTCATTACGACAACAATCAACACAAATATAGTTCATTAGGTTTTTCCTCCATATCTTATACGATCCCGGATCCCGGGCGTCCCGGATCCCGGCCAGTAAATACATACACTAAATACCGGAAAGGGTAAAATGACCGGAAAATAGGAAAAATAAAAAATGCACAGAACCAGATGTACACTTATGTTAATTAACCAAACGAAAACTTACTACAGAGAAAACAGGTGAAATCGCTAAATCAGAAGTCAGTGTAAATATGATTTATTGAAAAGAATTCATAAAGACAAACATTTTAATCATCATTATATCTTTGCGCTCAAAACAATACTTGCTGATTTTTAAAAATGGCGTGAAAATTGAAGGTTTTTTGACGCTATGTAAGATTAAATTTGATTGGCTAAATAATTTTGGATCCTAGCCCTGATAGATAAATTTTGTAGAAAGCTGGAAGCCAAGCTTCGATTAAATTTTTGGATAGCTTCGGAGTTTTAGGTTGTTTCTCAGTAAAATCCTACCGTAATACCGGCTCGCCGTGGCGAGCCGGCATAACAACTGAAAACCGTTACAGGTAATCTATATGGTGAGCCATTACTAGACATTGATAATATTGTTGCATTTGATTAACAATCGCATAGGATACAAACTTCACAAACTTTTAAGTTAATTTGTATTTAAAAATACATGGGAAATGCTTTAACTAAGAATGCTTAATATAATATACAACTTAATCATTAACTGCAAACCATTTGAGTTTCAAATACTTGTGAGATATATCCTCAAAATTCATACAAGTTAAGCAAATGCAATTCTTTTATTAAAGTATGTTCAACTTCTTATCTAAACTATCTTGTTTTCCACAGGTAATGAAAACATGACCTGTATAAAAATAATTTTAAATTACGCAAATCAAAACCAGTAGTGGCGCGAATTTAAAAAACTATGGACTTGCATCAATAATTTAGGAATACAGCATCAACAAAATACTTAAACATGCATTACCTTTTCTTTATTTAACAGTTTTCAAAGATATAATATCAAAATCATTCCTCTGTCAGAGTATAACAAGTTGTTAATCCGAGAAAGACCGAGGATTCAAACTACATATGTATTTAATTACTATATTTAAATTTAATATCTCTTAGCCCACTTCCACCCAGTTTATTCTACGACCTTTGGCGTGGCTTCAGAAAATTATCCGCTCTGCTGTCACTTTAGGAAAGATTCTTATATTTCTTTGAAAGTATATTATATATAACTCCAAGCAATGCAAATACTAAGATGAAAAAAAACTTATCTTCAAATTTAACGTAATCGTACAATTTCGAACAAGGGTTCTCTTTCAATAATTATATTCTTGGAATATAATCGGAATGTTGCCAATTAATTGATGCGTGAAGTAATTTTATGTTTCGCAAACAACAACATACAAAAATTGTATACATTTAAATGTATGCAATGCAAACAACTTGCACAAAACGAAAAACAAAAATATACCAAAACATTTTTTGTCTCGAGATGTAATCTTTAGTGCTACAAAAATGTTGCACAGTGTTAAATGCTAAATGAAATTGTTTACTGTTCCATTGGGGAAGTTTCTTCATATTTATTCAGCACAACAACATTTTGTGAATTAATAAAGAAAAAAGTTTACTAAGAATTAGTGCCACTCAATGGTGGATGACAAAACGAAAAAAAAAGTTGGTGGAAGTTTTCCCTCATGCAAAATGAATAAATTATAGAACACTTTGGCAAAGAAAGCACAAAGCGTGCGAAATATGCAGTACATCGTAATTTACTTGATGATTGTCTGTCTTTCTAATCTAATACCTTTTAAAGTATGCATTAGTCAAAAACATTTCAAATTTTTTTCAAGAATATTTCATTGGTAAAACTAGTGTCATACTTATAAACTATTCATAAAATATTCTTTTAAATGTTCTTTTACCCTAAATAAAATGCTTTCAAAAATGGTCATTGGTTCCTTGGAAAAAATCTGGAAACAAAATGATCCCTCGGAAGCATTAATCAAAACAAAATTACATGAACATTGCAGACCTGGTTTGATTGAGTCATGGGGGATTATGATTAAGTGCAACATCCCTCACGCCCACTAGCACCGGCTAGGTCATTGCGTAAATATTTTATTCAATTTTTCTTATCAGATAGATTATGAAAGCTTCGCTTCCATTTTATAATGTAAACGATATTATAATAACTCCATATTATTATAACAATGACGTTGGCATTTCTCCGTGACTTTGATAATAATTAATAAAAATAATATATTGCAAGTTTATATTAAGATTTTAAATAAATATTATTTTTTCTTGCATGTCAGACAGGATTATCTACCGTTTACAACGGTGCTAGAAAACCCTGTCTTACACCCCAATTTAAGACAAGTCGCGTGTTTTAAATGACGTCATTGCCGCGCGCCTTTTATGAATGAATTGCGTTCTTAGGATGACGTCAATTTACCGTTATGAATGAAGTTGTAAGTTCATACGCTACTATAAAAAGTGCGTAAAGAGAATATCAGTTTTCGTAATTTCCTGTTTTGAAAATAATTGATATGTTATATGCAAGAAAAGGAATCAAACACTGGCTGTCGGTACAGACCGGAATATCTAGTTCTCGGGTAACTGTTTAGCGGAAACTCGGCAGAGCCCCGTTACCGCCGTAAACAGTAACCCTCGAGTTAGATATTCCGGTCTGTACCAGCAGCCAGTGTAAGATTATTACAAATTTGTAATTACTTCTTTTGTCAGCATTTGTCTAATCATAGTCTTTAATAGAGCAAGCACAATCAGTATGAATTAGACATTAAAGCATAATAAATTTATAAAAAATAAAAATGTAATGTAACATCCACCATGTTTCCTAGGTTTTGGCGCTTTTAGTTACATTTTAAAAATATTAATGAATATTTTTTGAGTTTTTACCATGCTGTATGAAAATAACATTAAGATTATCTGTAGGCGTAGTTAGACAAGAAACACAGGTGTTTCTTAATCAACATTTATTGATATTTAAACATTTTTTACACTGTACATAAAACTAAAAACTGAGCAGAGAATACGCACGTTTGTCTTTTCGCATCTGTTATAGAACGGCTGTATAATTTTGCTCTTATTTTCGAAATGCAAAAGGTTTGCAATTTGTTTATGCTTACATGAAAATTAGAAACTACTTATCTGTACTTAAAGGAAATACATATAAATATAAAATCAGGATAATTTATTTCCTTTAATTTAGATACATATCAAACATTTTCTGATTATAAATTTTAAGTATAGAATATATACCTATATTTTCATGTCTGATAAAAAATTATCTTACGTTTTGAGAATATCAAGCAGGTGCAATATTTAAAAGTGTGTATTTTATGTGGAGATTTTAATAGTGTGTAGATATGAGCATTACAGCTTCACGATATTTAATAAAAAACCCACAACTGTGTTTTTTGTCATGACGGGTCTCGGAATTATTTTTCGAGATTCGTATTATATTTGAAGTAGGGAGGGACCAATAACTTGATTATTGTGAAAAATACAGATAAAAAAGATCCAAGAATGAAAAGCACTGCAAAACTGATTTTCCAGATCGGGTAAAAAAGCAAAAAAATAATGTTTTTCAATTTACTTTTGAGCTAATTTATTATTATCATTATTTTCTTTTTTTCAGTTTAAAATGCTCCTCCTCATCTATTTAAGACTTTCCGATTGTATGTTTTTCGACTTCTTGACAGTGAATACAATTGGAGTCATTTTGTCTTCAAATTGATAAAATGTGAAAAAGTCATTATTGATATATTGATTTAAATTGCTAATGTTCATACATATCATTATCAATCTTTTTATTAGAATTGGAAGGAACATTCTCCAAAAATGAAAACCAATAACTTTCACCTAAAATATAGGGTTTAAACAGTCTTGTATGACACGTCAGAGAAGAATGATTGCTTGATTGTTTTTAGACCGGTCGGTCAACGTAACCTTCGAAAGTGCAAGCACCTATTTCCATTAGAGTCCTTACCTCAGCAGACTCAAGAGACATGCTATGAGAAACAAGGGAATCCGGGAACCAGTCCCAAGCTCTTATTGAATAGACTCCTTGGTTCTGGTATAGCACTGATACAGGCGATGATCACCTGGGCTTCTTACCAGTATAACTCAAGGTAGGTGGGAAACGCTAAAAGTGTTTTTGAAAAATCCCAAGGGTGTTACCCAGGATCAAACCCGGAACTTCAGAAGCAACAGTCAGTGGTCTAACCAAGTGAGCTATCTCGCCATCCAAGGTACTGGTAAGGAGTAAAATAGAGTGACGACCATTATGTAATGCCTGACGAACCTGACACGCAATGATATCAAGTATATGTTGGTAGAAACTTTTTTACGAACGTAGCGCTGACTGTCATCGTACCCGGATTCAAGTCATTTAACGACACAACTTTTATTTGCTACATGCATTGTTTGTGCTGGGTAAAGAGGATTGCCTAATAAATGCTATTGTAATATCAATAATACCAATGTGAAGTAGGTCAATTAACATAATAAAACAAAATAAATGGTCCCTCTAAATATATACCTTTTTTCTTTTTACTCCCCATCGTTTTTCTTCTTTACTAAACATGTCAAGCGTCACATTGACTTTATCAAAAATATTTGCACTGTTTTTAGATATTTTATCATTTGTCATGTGATGTGCGCTGATGTCATATGCTCTGATTTTTGATAATTTTTACTCTTGGTTTTTGGCTGCTAAGTCTGCCTTTCGATTGATATAGGTTAATACATGGACATTTTATTTGTTAATTATACTGTTCGCCTGTCATAAATGATTCCCTGTTTAATTCCTTGTAACAAAATGTTGTCAATAAGAAGTTATAGCATTTTTATATCGAGCACTGTTTAAAAAAGCTATTTTCGTTATACGGAATTTTACTTATTTAAAAAATACGTATTTAATCACTAAATACTATTTTGTATAATATAATTAAAATCCAATTTACCATACTATTCTGCAATTTCTTCAATCATGTTTATGACGTTTATAATGATGATGATGAACGATGAAAATCAATCTGTAATTAAATACATTCATGTTATCAATTTGAAACACTCAACGGAGACAAAAAAATGAAAAATAGGGATTTATTATGCAGAACATGTTTTATAAATAGCGGGAAATTTTTAATTTTAATTTTTAAATAAAACGGAAACAAACTACATTTTCCATGACATCAAATTGAATATAAAAGCATGCCAGCTTCATTGTTAAATATCTCTTGTAAATTATTTTGATTATATTTTTGTCCTTTTAAATTGATTCATACTACCAATACAATTACAGTAAATGCAATGACCAGAAACTGTTTATTATTTTCTCATATATAATATAATATGACTTGATTTTTAAAAGCTACATTGAGGTTAAAAAATATAATATAAATGTTTCTTCCTTTGTCTTGATTACCATAAGCATATATACTTAAAAGTAAAGATGGTAACTATTTTCCATTTGTAACAATATATCTATCCAGTTCATAATTTGTTTTGTCGGTTGTTACAGATGTAAACTTGACGATATAAAATAATATTGCATTGTATTGAATATTGGGAGGACGTAAATGCCTCGTTTGAACCATAAATGAGATATTTTAGCTGTTTCAACATAAAAATACATGTATTATAACTGTAAAGTACTATTTTCTAACATATTCACGTTGTGATAGAAAGATGCGAATGATCCACGATCTAAACAAACGTATTCGTTCTACAAAAAACAATTTCTTTTAAGTCTTTAACCCGACGATGAATATGCAGAAAGGCAAATTGATTCATTTTTTTATTCATAGTCTTACCAGCAATTATGAATTCTTATTGCTATTTAAAACGATACGTTTATGTATACAAATTTCATTTTACTTTAAAATGTCATAATGTTACTTTTGTGTTGTCTATTTGAGCTTAATAAGCTGCCTATTTCAAACGATTGACACATACAATGGTGACTGATATTGAAAAATGTGTAGGATAAAATGTAAAATATTCCTTAAATGTAAAAATACTGATTCGCTTACATTGTTAAGTAAACGTTACAGGTAAATTACGAAGGATAGTTATAGTATTTTTGTGAAGATGAATATAAAATTGAAAGCAATCATAGCAAAATGTAAAATCACCTCGAACGTTATTTGTACACTCACGATTTGCACTTGAATGGGCATAATGTCTCTTTAACCATTCATTACAAATGTATCAAACCAAATTTTAAGTTTTAATTATTAATCAAACTTCATTTATGCTTGGAATTTTATATGTTAATGCTGCAAGATAAAGAGCATCAATGTTTGAAAGGAGTGATTTAATTGGAATTAGTTTGTTAACATATAACATTTCCTTTCATTATGGTGGCATAACAACACAACAATATGTTAGATTAATAAGTTGAAAATAAAAAAAAATATTCTTTTCACATTTGTATTGATCATAATTATATTATGAATAAAAAGACAAAATTGATCATTACTAGAAATCCTCCAAGGAATAGATTCTGAATAATATAAGTTATTGCATGATTCAACATCAAAATAATTTTACCAGACGTACATGTATGAGTGTATGAAAATAATAAATTATTTGTAGCATTTATATGAAAATTTGAGAAGTAAATAACATTAGTGCATTAGTGGGAGTGAGCGTGGGAATTACACCTGCTAAATTTAGAACTAGTTGCAAGATGCAAACATATTTTTCACAAATTACAATCTGTAATTAAGTAGGCGGTGTGTTTGTTGAGTGAATTCACTATTAATATTCGCTTTATCAGTTTGTCTTGAAAAGTAAAATCTGAAATTTTGAACATATTTCTATTAATGCATTCTCAAGAGGGTCTGTCCTGAATCTGTACCAGTTTAAAGATAAAGTAAAATGTTAACAGTTGAAAAATCTCATTCATGCCTATTTCATTCATTGTTTGTTGGCGAAAAGGGATAGTGTGCTATTAAGTACTAACTAAGTCAACAGTTGCATACAATAGGCGCTGGTAACTTTGTTTTCATCTATCTTAATCAAATTTAGTCTATAATGACATCAACAAAACTATATATTGGACCTAATTTATATCTTTATCTTGTTTTGCATACAATGCGGTAAATTTTATGTCACCCACCGTTCTTTCACAACATTTATGTTATGTATATAGGCTTTATTTTAAATGCGTTAAGTATTTGTTTTTAAATAGCTCTGTAGGTAAAGCGCAAAACTAATAATCGCAATGTCGTGGTTTCAAAACCTACTCCTGCCACTATCATTTTCAATAATTTTGTTTATTTAATGTTTACATTATTGTTCATGTTCATCCATTTCTTTCAAAAAAGTTCTGTTCATGTTTATTCTAAAATATTCTTTCTGTAAGTAGTTTAGTATTTTAAATTGTTCATTAATAGTATATATATAATAAATGTTTATACTTAATGGTGTGTGCTAATTTGTAATATTGTGTAATATTATTATATACTAATTGTGTGCTACTTACTTTACTTATAATATCAATATATTAGTTTAAATTCTGTATTTCTGTGTAAAAAGTGTTTTACATATTGTACTTATTCTGCTGTAAACAGTTGTAAACAATTACATTTTAAACAGTTAACATTCAAACATTAGTTAAATTTAAATCGTAAATAACTGTTAGTTAAAATTACTTTAATATTTTTCTGTATTAGTAATAGATATACCATTCGTCTCGTGAGGTTAAGGCATAAGAAAGGTCACGTGATTATGGTATAATTTACGGAAACCCAGAAATCGTCAACGCACCAATGGTGTATCTGTTTTTACCTATAGCTCCGCCCAGAAACACTTACTCCTTCGATCTTCAAAACTGAAAATTATACCATAGTCTGGGTATGGTATAATTTACGGTTATTGGAAATTATACTTGGAAGAATTTTACATAAGAAGCGCTGAAGAGCTATAGGTTAATTGTAAATAACTGTTGTTCTTTAATCAAAAATTGTAAACATTTGTTGCTGCGTTATCTTCTCTGTTACGTGTAGCTCGTAGCAAAATTGGGGGCTCGTTCGGGATAAAATTTTGTTTAAAGTTTTAAATTTTGTATTTCATTTTATATTAAAAGTTTAGTATAGGCGGCGTTTAGCTGTCATCCAAAAATATTGTTTGCAAAACACAGCAACAAACAAAATGTCTTTTAATTCAAAACAGTTTATTTAAAAACACTACCAACATAAATCTCTTTTGGCTAAAAAGTCAAATTTGCTCAATCTTGCAAATCATTTTAGGGTTAACGAAATTAAGTTTTCTATAAAAAAAAGTTTCAAATAAATTTTTGGTTTAAAAAAAGGTTTCAAACATTTTTCTATCTTTAATAAGTAAAAAAATCAAAAAGTTCAGGTTACAGCTAAAAAATCAAAGTTAAGCAAAAATAAAAACGTTAATGTAAATAAAGCTTTACGTTGAAAAATAAAAAAAAATAAACTAGTTAAAATGGCCAAAAAAGCACTAAACTTTATTATTACAAAGTGTCTTAATAAAGAAAGCCCGTAAAATTTATAAATTGAAAATTATAATTTAGAATAAAAGACACAATAATTATCTTTTTATCATGTTCATAAAAGAATCTAGCTATTCAGGCTTTACTTCTTTCATAATATAAAAATACATATGACCCAATGCGTTTAAAATAATAATTTCAAAGTTCACACTCATATTTTTGTTGGTTTTTATTTTTTTGCAATCATCGAATATATATTTAACAACATTAATCAGTTTATTGTCAAACGCAGTAACGAATTGAACATTTGTCCATAAAAACAAGTTTCATAAAAAGTTTAAATGATAAATAATTTATAGTCCAATATGATTACTCGTTTTACACTACTTGTATATATTGGTCTTTTTATAATTATAAGAAGTAAACTTCCTGTTGACCTCGGATAATTTTTAAGCATTTCGTTTCTGATAATGTCAGTATTATTTATTCATTACATCCAGCCCTTATTCCGACATCTGTAATTTTGTATGTAGCTTTGTTGAAACTGGAACTATCTCTTTAAATCTACAATGAATACACAGACAAAAAACCTTGTCTTGTTGTTACTTATCATTTTATTGCTTTTTTGTCAAACTAGCATCAGTGATCTTTATGAATCTCTCGGGAGATCTTGCAGGTTATACACAGTCTGGGAACATAATTACATGCATTTATTTTGTTTATTGCTTCTGGTTCTGCTGTCGCAAGAGGTGCAATAAAATACAATGCACTTGCAATTATTAACCTTGAGGCATACATAAGTAAGTAAACCGTCGAAATGCGTATGGTGCATTGCAGAATGTCAGTACGTCCCTTTGCGGAGTAAATTTTGTTTGTGTGTTTGCTTTCTGAACAAGCGATATATTTATTCGCATGAACACCAATAATTTTATATTTGCAGAACTGTTTTTAAAATAGTTTTAATCATTCAAATTAGATTTTGCTATTTTGACATTATTAAATGAATCATATGATCACTATATTTGAAAAAAAAAACATTTATGTTTCGATGAAAAGACGAGAATGGTCTGGGATCTAAACAAAGAATGCGCTCTACGAAAAATCAGCGATTATACTTTGTAAAGATATTAAAGAAATCATTACATTTGTTTTTCCTTGACCTTTTTAAACTAACGATGAAGATTAGAGAGTGTGTTTTATATAGAGCTTAATATATAATCAAACTAAAATAAATTGTGTATGAATAAACCAACTATGAATACATGTAGCACACATTGCAATACCTGTGCTAAATCCTTATCATCATTACATCATTCAATACAACAACAGTTTTAGTCGGCGGATTGATGTATGAGAACAATACTATCTATAGCATTTATATGAATTTTGAGAGGCAAAGCAAACAGTATGAGAGGACGTGTGCCTAGGGAATATGCATTCTGCTTTATTTGGAATAGGTTTCAAAATTTAAACACATTTCTAAAAATGACAATAGTAATCTCAAAGCATAAAACCGATGTGTGTTTCTTTTTTTTTTGTTTGGAGTGAAATCATTAATTATGTTTGCAAAAAACATTTTATCTCTGAAGAAAAAAATCTGAAACTTAAAACCGAATACTAGTAATGTTAATGCGTTCCCGAAAGGACTTGTCCAGGAACTGTTACAGTTTTATTAGCATCATGTAAAATGTTTACCGTTGGATACTGAAACTCGTATAAAAATTAAATTTTACTTAAGGGGAAATTTATGAAAGTCCTATAGACCCTTTCATTTAAGCGAAAAGCGTCGAGGAAGAGTTACTGCCCTGTACTATACAAACCGCATAAATTGTTATCTAATTGAATGTTAAATGCGTAAATACTGATCGTTAAATTACGGTTATAACATGACAAAATTGATTATGCATACACAAATTTCATATCAAGAAAATAACATAAAATAAAAAACAACAAAGAGTAAGATTAATTCTTCCTACGGGGTAAAACATCGGAATTTCAAAGTGAATTAATATATCTATACGAGTTTTTCTCTATTGCCAGGGCAAAAAGCTAGTGACTAAATCAATTTTCAATATTAAATGAACACTCAAAACTCAGTGAAATACCTTATACAAATTTAAATGGTCATTTTCTAATTTTCTGTGTGATTTTTTTGTCATTTAGAAAAATCCGGCGTTTTTGTGACAATTGTCTATGTTTCTTTTAATAATTGTTCTTTTTTTTAAGCTTTAGAACAAAAGCAGATATATTCTGTCCAGCCTTATTGATTCTTTTTCATTAAAAATATTTTAAATAAAAGAATGAGTGAAGGATAACATTTTATTAATATTCCCGAAAGAACGAGAACCATGTGGCAATGACTGTTATAACATAAAATTCGAAATATACAATATTAAGATAATTTTGATATTACAAATCTATTCTTATAATTCTGAAATAAAAAGACCGTTTCCCAGTAACTTATGTAATAGAAAGAGCACCAAAACACGAGGCTATCTGATTTGTACGAGGGGGCGTAGCCCCCGAGTATAAATCAGATTGCCGAGTGTTTTTGTGTTCTTTCTCTTTTGTATCATAGTCAAACATAAAAACACGTTCCCTGCTGTCACAATATGAAACCCCGGCAAAAATGAACCAATGAACGAGCATCTGAATATGATATTTCTATCGCTTTCTCTTTCTCTTCCGTCACAATATGTAAACCCCTGCAAAAATGAACCAATCAATGGGCACGCTGTGGAGTGCGGGTAACTAATACCCGCACTCCAGTTAACGCACTGTACATGTATATGTATACGATTTAACTCTGACACATTTTCAAAAGAAAAGTCCCCAAACTATGATACAATTTATAAATATATAAATAAATATTTTTGCATAATTATATAAGCGCCATTGGGCCGTAACATGTTAATTTACAGGGTGTATATGTTGTACATACAAGCGGGACTTGGCTGTGATATCATAAATCACCAGGGTTCATATTTTAAAGTTATAACATTACATCAGATTACGTCACTTTGTTAGTTGTCAAAACATTTATGATCCGAATTTGCTTATGGATCATCCTAGTGACTTTATTTGTCATGTCTGACTGATTTGATACATCAGAATAACCAGCAACTGGCACAGTCAAAAAAATACGTAAAATCATAATTCAGAAAATAACAAATTTCTATGTACGTGTTTCACAACTTGTTTTTTAGTGATTTAAAAAAATAACAAAAAAACATTTGATAAGAAGAATGTGAATTAAATAGAAATATCAATTTGAAAATATCACTGTACCAGCTTAAATGTAATATGTAGTGCATTTTATTGGCGCGATGTACGATTTATTTAGAGTGCCTGTTGTGCCGACACAAATAGTATGCAGTCATTAACTTTCAGAAGAATTGTTACTTATATGCTTTAACATTTTTTAGAAAAAGCATAGATTTATATTATTCTTTTTCTTTGTCTTAGTAATGCCTAAATTAAAATAATATTTATTCAACCAGTATCTTGCAATTAATTATTACGCAGCCGTTTTTCGAAACTACAGAATACCTACATTTTTGAAACTCAAAATATTTCTTGGGTACTGTGTATTAGCAGAGACATAGATACAATATCTACATCTCTGGTAATAGCAAGTTAGTACGATTTAACTGCCTGGTAAAACATGGTGCGACAATTTTCATTATTACGAATCAAATGAAAATGGTAACCATGATCAGTTTCCAATTCATATGGTGTAGTATTGAAACAATTCGTTAACATATGGTAAACATTTTTATTATTTTGACCATCTTTTTCATGTAATATCTTATTCAATTACATAAAATTTTGGCAAATTCAATCCGTCTATCTTACAAGAGTAAGGATTAAGATCTTTATATCCCTTTATTGATGTATTTTATCGTATCCACATTATCCCCCAATTACGTCATCCAAGGGCGACAACTTGAAGCCGGTCTTAAATGAAAGGGTCTATAACAGCCATTGTTACAGTAAACGACGATAAGGGTAAATTTGTTATTGAGCACATATTCAATCAACAAAAATTTTAAACATACCATTTAATGTCATTTTCATTTAGCTGACATTTTCACATTTTTATTTTGTCTATCAGGATTACGTTAACAACTGATGAGAGCGATAATTTGTACAGTCATCATAGACGAAAAGAAAAAAACCTTATTCTGAATCAAAATTTGTGTATGTACCATTCTTATAAGATAAAAGGTAAACGGGACAAAGTAGATTGCTCATTTGTCTGGCACTTTTCCAAATGGCACAACAGACGGATTAGTGATTTGAGTTGATTTCTTTTAGATACTGCCATATTTTAGGCGGACAAAACAAATAAAGTAATATTTTAAAGCAGATTAAACTGTTGGAGTTTTGATCTATGAATATAAAATATGTAATATGTCGCAGCATAAACGAAACAAAGGGCTCGTTGACTCTGCTGTTGAGTTCTGGACCTGGGGTAGAGGGGTCTGTAAAAAGACAAGTATGCGCTAATTAAAATATTTATTGTTCACTCCAACAAAACCGAGGCCTGTGCCAACAATTTCTCAATTCAAATGCAAAATATGAAAATCACAAAATCGGAGAATGGAATGGCAAAATATATATGAATACTAATGGCATCACCTGCAAAAGTCTATTTACCTGTTAAAAGACAAGTATGCGCTACTCAAAATATTTATTGTTCACTCCAACAAAACCGTGGCTTGCGCCAACAATTATTCAATTCAAGTGCGCATGCGTTTTGCAGATAAGCGGGGAAATTGAAATATTAGCGATCGAAGAGATTGAAAAGGTTATAAAGTACTATAATGTATAGGTAACGGCTATTGGATAGGAGCTATGAGTGTATTATTTAGAAAAACAATATATACACATCAATATATAGAGACAAACATTGACACGAACTTATGTCCGTGTGACATATATGATGATCCGTATTTTAATTTAATAAAAGCATGTTGATTTTACAGTTTTTCTTTTCTTTATTACTTAAACAATTATTGATATATTTTCATATAAACACCATGGATTCTTAAGAAATATAAAAATAACACCCATTATGTTTTTACAAATATTTCATAAAAGCTTCAAATTTTTGGTGGTCTGATACAGCTTGCGGACGGTAAATTTTCGCCTCATAGCTGAATCATCTTTAATACTATTAATTTATTTCTAAGAATCATTAACCCAGTTCATGCACTTTTTAAAAAAAAATCTTTTTAAATGTTTGCAGCGATCAAATACCCTTATATAAATTTTGTGCATGTATACATTTATGGGGCTTAAAAAACTATTTTTTCCCAAATTAATACCTGATAACATAACAAAACTTAACACAACAGCACATAACATACCATAACATAACATAATATAATTTTAATTCAATACAATTAACATTTTATGTTTTAAATTGTGAGTGAGATCAATAAACTGTCCGTTATAATAAAAATCGTAATGATTGGTAATAATTTTTTTTATCTATAAATGTGTAATTTTAACAGGGTCTCGTACTTACATTGACTATAACATAATTTTTGTTTTGGTTCGGGAAGTATATAAATAATAGCGGTTTTTTGTTTGTTTTGTTGTTGTTGTTTGTGTTTGTGTGTTTTTGTTGATCTTTTTGTTTAATGGCGCGTACTTGAGTACTAATTTATTTTATATGTAATTAACACATAATCAAAGGTTTTGATTTCTCTTTATTACATTAAAAT
The DNA here is from genome assembly GCF_026571515.1 of Ruditapes philippinarum. Classification (NCBI taxonomy): domain Eukaryota; kingdom Metazoa; phylum Mollusca; class Bivalvia; order Venerida; family Veneridae; genus Ruditapes; species Ruditapes philippinarum. The sequence continues at coordinate 57,108 of NW_026863035.1, forward strand.
TAATATGTATAAAAATAGAAAGTTTCTCTTTTTCTCAGTATATATAGTATCATTCGCACGACAAACTATTTTTTCTCGTTTTTAGTAATTTGGCCTTTTTAACTGGCACCTTTTTGAAAATTATTTACCGAAATTAAAAGCGGCACATTACGTTCCCCATTCGTAGTTGCCATGGCAATTTTTACGGTTACTGCCTTTTCCGCTAGGAACTAAGTGTAACACGTGGCATAATGACTGGACAAGTTTACTGAATAATGAGCTCTTGTTTATAAACATATTGATAAATCATATTTAGTGCTGACAAAAATGATTTTACATCAGTAAAATAATATTATGCAATGTTTAAGCAACCCTCAAGTATGTGATAATTATTTGTTAATTATAAACTTTGGAATGCATCATACGCATAGATAAACGCCTGTTTCTTCCCTCTATTTTTATTTGGCATTTTGCACATACTGAATCTGTCATCGGATAATGGCATTCCTTTGATGTTCAATCCAGATGTTTCGGTGATGTACCATTAACAATAAAGGTCTGAGTTGATAATTCATCTTGATAATCCTTCTCTTTACAAGAGTGAAGATCGTTCTTTAACTCTAATGCAGTGTTTTGAAACATATTCCAAATTACCCTAATTATGAATAAACCTGAATGCAGATAGAATTCTTAAAGTGTATTTCTGAATACATGTATTTTGATGTTTATTATTCTTAATCGAACGCTAAAAAAGTAAAAACGATTAGAGAAGGATAGGACGTGATTCGTTTTATTGACCGTGGTTATCTTTTTTTCTTTATTATGCATTCATTGGATTCAGCATTTATTATAAATGCGCTTTGTATGAGCATTATACACAGCGACCTATGTCATCATAATGATGAAATGGGAGACAATGGCGTTTTTATCTATGTTACATACAGCACTTTTATGACGATAGAAGATTAATATCAACATCCTTGTACAAATATATATTTCTTTCAAAGATGTTTAATTCATCCTAATGAAGATTAATTGCTTTTAGTTTGACAGTAATAATAAAAAGAGGGAATCTGTCTTAGATGACACATTATTTTGCGTTCGTACAAAAAGGTACGTCAATGTTGAAATATTTGCTCGTGAAAAATACGAATATTTTCAGCAAATATTTTAAGAATAATGTCCAAAAAACGGACTTTGACATTATGATTTCCTACCTCTGTTTCAAATGCGTAATGCTAGCAATATAATGGATAGACTGAATAGATGAACATATCTTAGATAAATATTTTGTATTTCCTGAGTACGACTTTCAAATGTGCATAATTTTCTGCAATAGTGTTCTGCTTATTAATACGACACAACATAATGTATTCATTGATAAACGCCATGGTTCATAGGAATAACAGAATTAGTCAAAGATTACATGAACGCATTTTCAAATTCTTAAATGTTTTGATCGAAAGTCGATACAAGTTAGCTTGGACTATTTATGTATTCATCACTGCCATCCATGAACAGTTTAAAAAAAATTCAATATTTCCGATCCTTGAATATCGTTCACAGGACATTATTGTTGAATTTGTGGCATATTAGATTCTTTTATTTAAATGTTTATCCGGATGGCTGGTTTCAATACCTCTTTAGATTTGCCTGTGTCAGTTAATTAGGTATAAGAGCAACACATTAGGCATGTTTCATTTAGTTTGATTGCATCCATAAATGAACGGACCTTTTATTTTTTTTTCTTATGTTATCTCTTTTTTTTTTAATTCCGTAAATAATTATTATAATAATTATTTTAGTTCGACTGTGTAGGAAGCTATAGCTTATACGTAAACACACTTTCGAATCCGTTCCCGGAACCAACCAGTACTGAGCAATGAGTGTAAGGTTTCTTGCTAAAGGAAACAACGACTTGCTCCTGAATGGGTTTGAACCCATGCGGCTAGCGATCATAAAATTTACTAGTCCGACGCGTTAACCACTCGGCCATGCAGACACTTGAACAGTTTGCGGTTGAATAACATGAAAATGAGAGGATTGCAGGCACTGTTGAGTGGGTAAAGACAGTTGGATTAAAGGGTAAATCTCTCCCCCACTGTACCTGGGTGAAATATGTGCCTCAACATTACTACAAAATAAGGCGTCCAGCATAAGAAGAAGGCTGAAAGTTTAAAAATACATAAATCCGATACAATATTCAAGCAACATGCTTCATATAGATTGTTTATGATCTGTTTTTGTTTTGTTTAATGATTTATATAATTAAATCCGAAATTTCTTTTAAATGATATTTTTTTCTCTCACAAAATATGAACAAAAAATCATTTTAAAAACATTAGTTTAAACATTTTTTATTTAGCAAATTAACAAGAATGCATCATATTAATATGTGTTTCACTTTTAAATAATCAAAAATGGTAATTTACTTTACATAAAGTAAATACAGGTTATACCTAAAGCACTGTAATAGGTATCCGTTGTCAGTTTCGAAGAAATTAATTCAATCACTTAAAGTTTTAAATTTGATCAAAAATGGTGTGTGGCAGTTTGTGATAAATGAAGTTGTCGTGTGGATAATTTTTGCAAATTTTATAGAACATACCCAAACATACGACCATTGTCATTTTGATGCTCTTTATCTTTGCCTTCGGAAGAACTTCTTGGTTTAATGAGTTGTCACCTTGAAGTCGGTCTGGAATGATATATGATATTAAAATATCAATACGTGTTGATATTACCTTATTGTAACATGTTGACTTAAAGTTAATAGCTAAAGAAAAAAATGTTTATTAAGTAGAGGTTAATTCCTATACGTATAAATAATATTGTTATTCATTCCTCTAAGAGTTATTCATAAAAAACGTGTCTAAAATTGAAATGAAATTGATGACGTTGTAATATTCTTTTTTATTCTAATTCTTTGTTGCAGTTTCATTGAAGTCAATCTTTATGATGGGTAGAGTAAATTCTGGAGCATTTTATTTTTCTGTCAACTAAAAATAGTCTTAAATACATTTATATGAGTACATTTATTTCATTATATTAAAAATGGTTAGTAAAGCATCTTCTGAAGTATAAGTTTAATTTACTGTAAAACATTAATGGAAGGTCTGTCATAACGTTGATAGTACTTATTTGTATTATACATAATAACAAACCACGACAGAATTACACGTGTGAAATACCTGATCCGATATTACATATATTTATATATCACATAGTTAAGTGTGCAAGAACAATATTTGATTTTTTATATAATAAATGGCCATTGTAAATCATTTAAAACTTGATCAACGTTTTTTCAAGCAGCATTTTATAAGAATATCCAAAAAACACATTATTTTTGTTTTTATCAATATTTTGTAATTTTATGGAAAACTCGCCCATTGTAGACCTATCCACTTTAATAAAGTTTACCAATGTACACACATATCGGTCAAGATAATGCATAGTAAATTGTCCTTAAAATATCAATTAAACAATCCTTAACTTATCGGAAAACAAATGAAACTTTGTCAGTCATACCTCTGCTTGCATCGGTGTTGATCTCTGATAATTTCACTCTTGAACGCATTTCATCCAAACTATGATACATATACCCACATAACATACTGTTATCCCGATTGTTGGTAACACATAGATAATTACTGCAACTGTTAAACTATACGGCTGTATTAAATTAAATCAAGTGAAAAGCATGTTTTAGTAATTGTGTTGCCTGCAACAAGCCTTAGACAAGAAATTGACAAAACATTTTATCTATAAATATTTTTTTCGTAAATAATCAGCCTTATATATCCCCTTAACTTGTTTGATAATAACAAGCACTTGTTTAGAATGTGTAGAATTTTACTTGCATCATTCGCAATGATACCATTAGGTTTGTTATATCTTGTGAGATACCAATCAAATATTCAAATCAGATATATGCACATTCATATTCATCTGTCATTTATATTATATTTAATCTTAATATAATAGTCTATCGAACGATTATTTTCAATACTGCCAACCGCTGTATTACCTTCCACCAATTATCTGGAAAGTTAATTTTACAGCCACCTTTTTGTTTATATATGTCAGCACTATTTGGATTCGCATTTACTCCTTGACTGTAGATTATATGAAAAACATGAGGCCACTACACTGATAAGCCATGCTCCTACGACCAAGCCCTTGTCTAAATACCTATAAATACCTGCAAAGATAAATTCATTATAATACTATTTTCTAATTAACATTTAATTCTTTTGCTAATAATTCTTCTTGAAATGTATGACCAATTTTTATATATAGAGTATAGATCTATTATTATCAGAATGTCTGTTTTGCATACACATTAATTGAATCTAATCAAAGTGTTATTTCCGAAATTTTACGTAGAGCACGCGCGAAATAATAACAAAATCCTCTTAATGTATTTTTCCGAAACATTTTGTTCTGTTTTCATAACGATCGCGTTTCATGGTTGGAATAATATTTTTTTGGTATATCATGACACTTTCGATATCATTTCAAGTCATTTTACATTTTTTTATCATTTTTATAATTATGCCAAAAACCGGTCATTCAGAAAACCATTCATTGTTGTGTTCACGTTATAGTTGTGTTTAATTAACATTTAATACAGAAATAACACTACCTATTCTAAGAACATTCAATGGATATTTGATTGCCAGAAATCTGTCTACACTCATGCTTATCAGAAGATTATTGGATGCAATCACAGTCGTTGTTGACATAAAACGAATAAGTCTACACATTACGTCACCACCATACCATTTTTTTATGCATTGCACTAGTAATTCCAACTACAAGAACACTGCATACACCCACGAGAAAATCTAAAATATAAATCATAACCAACGATTCGATTAAAATTAATTTATATTATCTTTCCTATTGTGAGTTAAAAAAATTGTGTTTACTGAAAGTTTAAAATGGACTTGCATTTAGTCTTTTATTCATTTTATGTTTGTAATTAAAATGCTTTCTAAAAAGGGTATGAGCGAAATCAATAACAGACTGAGCATTTGTTGTTGGTGTGTTACTTAAAAAGAGGCATACATCAAAACTTTTTGTTTTGTCTCATACTTTTCGATTTGCATAGTTAGAACGGCATAGTCAAACGTTTTTGAAGTCAAAGCTTATTACGTTCTAGCATAGAATTGCTACTTGCACAGATACAAATGATTAGGATGAATTTTTCAAAATTGATGAGATGAAGGTAGTTATTGTTTATTCATTTGTTAACCGCAATTATTGTACAAACTGGGCAGACGTAAGGCAAGAGTAATTTTAAGCGGGTAGCAATGTGTAATTTAACTGTACATTCATCCATTCGTTACCCAAAGTATGAAAACAAGATCAACAAGGAAGGACGGCGTTCAATGAACGCAGGCCACAAAAGTTTAACTATGAATTAATTAAATTATTAAACTTATGTATTATGGAAATTTTACTTTTGATTGCAGGTTATATAAGTCACAACATCCAGCTTTATGATCCGTTAAAATTGCTAAGGATATGTTATTTAGATACAGCTAAATGGATCAATTTTTGGATTTGAATGAACATACTTATTTGCAGATCTCAATTTACGTGAGATGAACAAAATTAAACATATAGAGAAACTAACACATAATTCAACTTTTGATCAGAATCAACCGTAAGCAACAGAATAGTTTTTCTCACCTGCAATTGCTAAATGCAGTACAAAAAAGAAGAGACGACTCTTTTCATGTTTTCTGAACACGAGGGTGTAAATTACGAGTCCATTCAGACAAACTATGGTAATGAACAAAAGTAAGGAAATTGACGCAGCAGCTTCTTCGTATGGCTGAAATATTGAAACAATCTTTAAGATATGGTACGAGCAAAATGTATTATACTAGATATCTGCGACATTTTGACGGAACGATGTCTCATATCTGAATAAATGTGGAATGTAATAACGTTAAAAAATCATTGCTTTTTGCGGTTAAATTCGTGTCAATATATGTTAAGAAATATTTTATAACTACCAGATGCAACGAACCATCCGCAAAAAAAATTACAAAATAAAATATAGGGCAATATTTTTTTCCAATAATGATAGTAAATCAGAGAGCAATCGACGACTACTACGACGACTACGGCGAGGTAACGGCTACGTCAACGGCTACAGCGACGGATACGACGACGGCTACGACGACGATGACGACCACCACCACCGCATTTATTAACTTTTACTCAATTTTAATTTTATAATCATTATGATATAAAAATCATTATATACATTTGCTACAATTGCTTAGAATTTATATATTAATTAAACTGCCTGAAACATTCAAAGAGATCAAAGAGATGATTCGATATTTCTATGCTATTTCTATGTAAAAATATGTGGGAGGAAAATAAATACGAGGGCTGTCCGGAAAGTTTGTAGACGAGGCTTTACAATAATAATAAACAGTTGTATTAATATGATGATTTAACATTTTGCTAAAGTATTTATTTGCCACATATTTCTAAATAAAAAGACATGAGAACAGTAATATTCGCAAAGCCTCAATCACTATTGCAATATTATCAACGGTTCATTAAAATTTTGATTTCATTGCAATAGCTTCCAGATTAAAAAATTGTTAAGAATTGCAGTTTTAGGGTAATTTATCTTTTGTGACTATGACATTTCAGGAGACTATGGCATGAAATAAAGTAAAAATAATGACGTCATATACAAATGAACAGTTTGTTAAGGAAAGTTATAGGCATTGAAAAATCGTAAAATTTGTGTTGCAAAAATGACGTCAATATTGATGTCAAGGACGGAGCAAAGTTATGTTATCAAACTTCATTGCAACGCATATATCATATCGGCTTATTTTCAAAACTGATTCAACCAAAACTTGTTCAAGGTAACTTCGTATTAACAAAGCTACAGAAAGTAAAGATATTTTAGGAGAAACTTTAAAAACTTCGCTTACAGTTTAGGAACAAAATAAGTTTCTTTAAGCTACACTTTGGAATATAAAAAACATGAAACATAACTCAATGGATCAAGTTTCACAACATACTGCAGCTTCAATAACAGCTTTCAGTAATGTCTGGAGCTGTTATGTTTTCTTTTTTCTTCAATAACTGAAACAATTAAACTGATATACGTCTGCTTGTAATGTTTATTAAGTATTATTAGAATATCACGATAAACTTCAGGCTTTACTGTCGAATGGAGACCTCACATGCCCCTTCGTGCATTTTCCAGGGCATCAGCGGGCACCTGAGTAGAACCACTGAATTTCTGTAAGCTAAAAAGGCTTCTAATTGAAAATATTATAATCAAAAGTTCCTGGCAGGATTCAAACGCAGAGCAGAAAGGTACTTAGCTCTTAAAGTATTTGTATAATTAAGACACTTAAAATATACATATCTGTAATTTTCCCGCCTTTCTTAAGTTATGTAAGTATTATAAAGCCACGTTCGTTGTTTGTTTGTTTTAATATATAACCTGATGAAGGCGTAACCTGAAACGTTGATAAATAAAAAAAATAAGTTATATTCACATGTTGTTGTTGAACGATCTAATATAAATATTTTCTTTTTCAAATACACAAACAATATTTGTCTTTAATTATGGTCATTTTGATTGAATCTATGTATTTTTTGTTTGTTTGTGTAACGTTCAATGAAACAGATTTAATAATAGAGTATTAAGCAGAACAATTACATCATGGATCTTGTAATATTTAACGTTCTTGTCATTCCTCGGTTCCTCGGCTAAACAATGCCTCAGTATTTCCTGTAGGACTGGATCGTATAGGAGAAAGTTTAAGGCCACTTAGATCTACATTCTTTAAGTTTGTTAGGGGTGGGGTTAAGCAAGGACCATTGATTTTGTTTTCGGACTATATACGGATAATTCAATAAATGCTATTTTTATTTTCATAGTATTTCAATATTGCAATGGATGTGGTCCATTAAACATAAATCAACACTGTTTTATGTAAATGACAACACGTAAACGCAGAATGCACGGACAATGTTAAAAACTATAAAGAAGAAACCAACGACAATGCACGTGATCTCTGGCGGTAATGAAGAAATGTCCGACAAAAGTTGTTTTAGTATACTTATTCTTGTAGACATTTAGCAATTTATGTTACAATTTGTTTAAGACCAAACAAGCCACAATGTGTAAACATGTATGACTGGAAAAGTGGTAAATGTGCAATAAATGTAGAGAAAAGTTCTTACCTACCATGTATATAGCAGATATACGAATATTGTATTCGGATATTGAATTCATGAGGAATAGCTGTTTCAAGGTCTGAGAGGAGTATTTTATTCTTCCCCCACCCGCCACCGCCCTTACCCTTAAAAAGAGTTACAGTAATGGATAATTCAAAGGGACATATATAATTAAAATGTGATGAAGTATGAAGCAACTGTTACAAAGTACTTTATACCTGCTGTTATGAGTATTCTAATTTTTTTAATTTGGAATGTTTCGTCGAAATTATTGTCGAAAATTTCAATTCGATTTGAATCAATGAATATGTAACAATCCTCTCGCCACTTTTAAAATTTATATTATTTTTCATAAATTATGTTTAAGGACTGTAGTTGCATTAATCTAAGTTCTATTATTTATAGTTTTAGTTTCATAGTGAATTTGTTTTATAAATAGGCATACAATACCTGATAATTTGGCTGTTATGCGTGGAACTTCATTGTGTACAGAATCAACGAGGCGGTCTGAACTGGAACGTTATGGATTAGATTTGATAAAAGACGCGCACAGTTTAGTTAGAGCTTGCCGTCATTGAACGAAATCTAAATAAATTACATGTATTTAGAATTTTATTGATGACAAAAATATAATATTTCAATGAAATTTGTTTTGATTACTTGAGCATGAAATCTAATTAACGGATACTAAAAATATTAAATAACATCAAAGCGGCAAGCATAATGTTTCTCTTATTGATATGTGTACGTGTTTTATATTTTGAACTTATAAACATTTTATAAATTCTATGCAGATATTCTTTATAATACTACGGAGTCATCGGTAGTCATCATCAAACTGCAACGCAAAAACATGAAATCAATAAGGTCAAAAGCAGCATTTGTGACAGCATTTTGATTGTATATTTTTTCATAATTATATTCCTATGTCAACCCAAACATGTTGATTCATCACTATCATCATAACGACCACCAGCGCCACTATTACCATTGACATTATCATCACACTGTAAAAGGAAATGTTGATCTAACTTGTATTGAAATTCTTTATGATGTTTGCGACTACCATTTTCTTCGCAAAAGACTACCTCTGATAAATACTTTGCATGTTTTAAGAAATTGTTTAGAGTATGGTATCGTGTTCCCTCTTGTAATAACAACATAATGATTAACTAAACCAGCTATGTTTTTGTTTTATTTATTTAATTTATTTTGGTGGTAGTGGTGATAGTGCGGTTGGGGTAAAAGTCGTTCAGTATCAAATAAAAACAACAATAAAAACATAAGAAGTATCTTCAAAACAGATACATGACCAAGGTAAATCTGCTTTAACTTGCAAAGATATTTCGGATTGTTGTATTCGTGAAGACTGTATCTATGCAAATCATTGTATGTAATTCGTCTACGTTCGTTGTAAAAACCAAATTACTGCAGGAATTTTGATGCATCGTATAATCATTGTATGTAATTTGTCTACGTTCGTTGTAAAAACAAAATCACTGCAGAAATTTTGATGCCTCGTATATGTTTTTTTACACTATCTATATCCGCAAAGTTGTTACTATTATGAAATGTGTTGATTATGCTCAGCAGACGTTTTGACAGTATGTCTGCATGCTTAAATATATCAAATGTTCTTTAAGTTATTTTGTATTAATTTAGCCAAATTCTGTGAGACATTACAATTGAAAGGATGTCCAACAAAAAATGGCATTTATTATATTAACGCGAACATGCATAGGCAATATCTAGCCTCTACGACGTAGAACCGATGTACGGACACAGAACAAAAATAACTACAATAACTGGCTTCGGATTTTGAAAAGTTTTGACTTACAGAAGGTTCTGATGCATGTATCTCAGTGGTCATCTATTTTTGTTATATTTATTTTTATTTCGCATAATGTTTTATTTTCGAAAGTGATATATAATTGTTAAGAATGATGATTTTCAACATATTCTAATGTTATAATTTTGTTACATATTCTCGCGAGGTGCTCAAAAGTCCTCATGTTCAGGGAGGGGTTGTATTTTTCATAGGTTGTACGAATGTTCTTCATTAAGGAACAATTCAAGAACAAACACATAAATTACGTACTAGTTACTTTCTCCATGCATCTACATGTAAATTAGTAAGAATGGTTTTGATATGATGTTTTTATAATAGGTGCATGACATTGATTTTAAAGAGCTCATTGTTATAATTTATCAAAAGCTAATTAAAATCATGTCTTAATATTAATTTCAAATAAAAATTATAATAATAATAATAATAATAATAATAATAAGCGTGCAATAATAGTTTACATGTTTACTTAGTAAAAGTAAAGAAAATTGTCTAAATATCTTTATCTTATAAACTTTCCTTAAATAACAACTCAGTAAACAAATGATTGATTCAAAGATTCGAATTTGACTTCGTCTTCTTTTATAACATTATAACATAACATAATTGACAAATTTATCAATGTTTATATTTATCAATCTAAATATTAACTTTGTTAAAAATGAACAATTTCACCTTTGAAATTTAATACCGTTTAGTTTTTTAATAAATGATTTCTTCGGATGTTTACCTAGAGGCTAAGCTGTTGTTTTCTGACTTATGTTCCGTGATTACTTCTTACGATATTATGAATTCGTAAATTCAGAAGTTGCTCTATCAACAATAGATATTGGAATCTAGACTTCTTCACGGTCAATCATCAATTCGTTTTGACCTTCCTTATTTACGATATATCAGAATAAGAGATTATGTTTTACACATTGACAGATTTGATAAATGAGATGTAAATCAAATGTGAATATGTCCGTAAAAATAAGGCTGCTACAGGAAAAATATATAATTTGATATATCATCAGGCAAAGAATTGACTTTGTTTGATATGTATATCTTCAGAGTGGTTTATCTTCTTGATGTATTTAGTAAAATCAAAATACTGAATGTACTGTCTGAGCAATTTTTATTGGCAGCTTCTGTGTAGTAGATACACAAAAATGTTGAGAACATTTTTTTATAAAACTATGATTAGTAAAAGTAATATTAGCCTGAGGTTCAGGTGCTGGTATTCTTTGCTTATTCATGATATACGCGCTGTTTCATACTCGATCGTGTTTTGATTATAATGGACAGAATCACATAAAAATCAACAGACTAGAACCTAGACTAAAGTAATATCACAATTATCATACAATTAAAAGAACAGTGGGGCAATTTTAGCGTATCTGTTTTATAACAAACGAATGATAACAAAACAGACATTATTTATTTTTATCTTTTTTTGTTATAACTTAAATATTTTTCTTTACTGAAGAAGTATCTACTTGCTACCTTTTGAAGTGACTAAGGATCCAAAACTTCTATGGCTTCAATACAGAATGACGCATCGTATTTTAGGTACTAATGTTTTACTGAAAAACGATTAATGTTAGGGACAACGACAACTGCACATTTTGTAATGTCAATCAAGAAACCATAAAACATTGATATAGTCAACGTATAAGGGACTTGCAGGTCTTGTTAACAAACAAAATTCCAAATACATCTTATCATTTTTCAGAACAATCAGTCATTCCCATTTCACAGTCCCAGAGAATAATATATTATAATTATTAAAACAGCATATTTACAAATATAAAATGAAGTCCGTATTGCCAAGCTTAGAGACTTTTAAAAATCAATTACTTTTTTTGGTTAAAAGAGAAATAATCAATGCCAAAAAAGATGCTTAGATTTGAAGCAATACAGAATGTATGGAAACAATACATTAAATTAGTCAGTGAAAACGAAAGTGCCTAGAATTATAAGCTGTAAGAACATTTTGACACTTGCTTATTGTTGTTATGTTACTTAACTCTTTTATCATTGAACGTGTGTGCAGAGGTCAACGTTGCCTTTTAAAAAATATAATAAGAAATATACATATGGTGCTTTGCAAATGTATAAATGTGTGTGTATTATTTCAGGAGACTGTTATTATTTCAAATGTCATAGTGTTTCTTTACACACCTTGTATTATTACTGGAATTATTTCTTTGCATTGTACAATAAAGAGAAATAAAAACTAATGTTTAATAACTGAACACAAGCAATTTAATGAATGTATTAATAAGTATTTATTTCCACATTTGCTTAAGGAAGATAATATTAATTTAATTTCTAAAGGTTGGTGTGAACCGCATTACTCAAACCTGCATAGTAATTGTTCAAAGTACATGCACACTTAGAATTCATAAACTTGAATTATAGCATCTACTTGATATCATTCAAACTTAAAGATATGTTTCTCTGAGCAAACGTGTCAAGGTAGATAATAGATCTATTACCGGAACTTTCAGTCGGAAAATGTTTGGTAAAATATCACCTTCAAGGAAATAAGTGTACTTTTATTTAGGTTATGCTAAAACATCGTTGCAATTGTGTTTTGCCAAGAATAAATTTATAGTAATCCGGTTATTAATTAATGAATTATGATACGTTTATACATATATGATAATATACGTTTCACATATTTTAAGATACATTTTAATGAATTAAAAGTTTATCAAAGCATAATGAAAGCAATGTGTTTATTTGTAAAAGAAGGGAAAACACTTTGTTTACTAATAAAGAATGTTTTTCCTGTTCTATTTGTATATTTTTAAGTTTGGTAATAATATTTAAAGTAAACATAAGTATATGCGACATATAACTATACCATTTTGACTAGATCTTTGCAGATATACTCTAAGTGAGGGACGAACGAAACCTCAACCTGGAGATTGTGAAAGAGAAAGAACATTTAAAGACAACGTTATATGCTGATTGATTGCTATTTGAACGCAACACTTTTTTTAAAGATGTACTCAAAACAATGAACGTGTTTGTTTACTGCTGTGTACTGACATTTTAGCACTCAAGAGTCTTGTTGTTATTCCACAATTTAGGCTTCCCGGGTCTTTGATCATTAAGCGCTTTTTATCAGCAACATGAACACATTTATTTTAGATAAGAATACAGTTTGATATAATATGTTTAAAACATGAACCTTCATGATGATTGATAACGGGATTTATCCATACGGTAATGTGTATCATTATTGGCCGAACGTCATACATAAAAAATATAAATTCTCATTTGAATACAATCAGATTCTTAATAATATATATTTTTGGTAAAAAGAAAGGCAAGGTGGAATAAATTTTAAATAGATTTGCTGCAAATCAATTCGAAATGCACATTTATAATAAATTGATAGGAATATAATTATAGTTACAATCTGTCTAGCAGGCTTACTTGTAAGGAATATAAGACAAACTGTGATTGTTTTTCGACATTCTTGTCAACTTTTAAAAAAAAAAAATTTGTCACATGTAAGCTTGCATCTGAAACAATATAATCTGATACAAGATATATCTGAATTGCATACATATACTTCACTCAAATGCATAAGTCGTTTTGTATAAATAGATTTAGAAGAAAGGTAACGTACGTTTATTGGTATATCTATAATATCCATGCAACATGTAATGCTTAACATGATTGATCGAGCTTCAGCGATAAATCGTAGCAGAAAATCGTGCATGGCATTTTCTTCGGTAAAGGTTTTTGTCTTTGAAAATAATTATATTATTATACCTGTCAAAATGTATATAGATTTACTAGAAAAGTAGCACACATATATACTGCTAAAAGTCATGATAAACTCACTCTTATTTGTTTTATGATTCCTCGAATTTCACTAGTCAGTTGAAGGTTTAAAAATGCCTGAAAAAATTCACGGAGGTGCACCTGAGGACTGCTTGGAAAGACTACAGATGACCTTAAGAGTGATGGCGCGACATAAATGCATTTCGGTTATTAATATGGTATTTTAAATACGTTTTGTTTATACCAGATGCAAACAAATAGATGCCATTCTTTCTTCTCAGTTATAAGTTTCATAAACCATTTTTTAACCTTGTACAAAATACAGGATTATTAATGTCAGTTCATAGAGAGAATCAGTGTATTTGTCTTACTAATCCTACACTATATCATTTTTTAAAATGGTAAAATCTCATTTAATATTCATAACGATTTAGTTAACATAACTTAAAGCGCCAGTATCTTGGATGCATGGTTAATGAAATAACATTTTTATCTCATAATATATAAACATATTGTGCATGTTTATTTAAGAAAATGAGAGACTAAACACAGACAAAAAAGGTTTAAAACCATCGGGCCGTACGTTGTTTAATAAATCTTAAGATGAAAACTTCAATATAAACCGACAATATAATGTACAAAATCAGCCATTGTCTTGATAAATCACTATATCTAACTCCCTTTTACCATCATGATCAGGTTGGAGACGATGCTATGCTTTGCTTAGCTTCCCATGAATATTTTAATGTCTGTCAAACAATTGCTTCTTTAATGTCATTATCTTTTACATGTTCGTGATAAATTTTATCGAGTCAATTCACGCCTCAGTTTCATCGAAAACCATGATCGATTACTAATGGAAGTAAACCGGTATTCTAATATTTAAATTACTCATTTACGATGCTGCAAGTACTTGATTACAATTCCTCAATTCTATACAAACTAATATTTTTGAAAGTTTTTTAAACCAATGTGACCAAAGGAACATTTTTTAAAGTATTTTAAAACTAATCTGGCCAATGAACATTTTATGACAGTAAGTATGTGTTGTTTTTTTTTAAATAATAGAACAATACAGAATCCCTAAAGAAAGCTCAACACGACAAAGTTTATTGTTGTGATTTAGTTCTTATTCCACAGTCATTACACATAAAATAAGATTTACTTGGATAAACATAGCATAAGTATACTTAAGCAATTCAATTACATTATTTAAAGGAATAGTATGCACAACTTTTAGCATAATAAAACATTGTAAGTGTGAAACTCATTCGGATAACTGAGATCAGAAAATTACACCGCTGGTAGAACAAATTAAAAAAGTTGATCAATTACAGAGTAATAAATGAGATATAGCACGAAGTATAGAGATCCAATTTCCTTACTGACTTTTACTACTGATTAATATCCGTCAGCACTCATTCATAATTAGATATTCATTCTTGTGTCATACAAATGCAAATATGCAGTACTGTCGTGTTATATAAATGTTATATCCACCTTTACTTTCGCTTTATTTCCAACTCCCTTATTTAATGAATATAAGTACCCTCTGACGTCATAAAGTCTATAAAGTAAAGCAAACAAGGGAGATATACTAACGTTAAAAATTTAAACCAATCTCGGCTGGGTCAAACCTCTTTGACATAACCTTTCTTAAGTTAACAATTTGTTTTAGCCTCCCTCACTGTATCGTAATGTTAATTTCACACAGGCCAATACTGTTAGTGCAAGTGTACCAAGTATGCAGGGTAACAGAAAAGAAAACATACTTTATTTTCTAGTGAAAAGAAATAACAGTATTTTCTTCATTCCGTTACCCGAGGCGTAAATCTATGTGTTGTTTATATACTGTAACACTCAGATGAATCTCATATTTATATTGTATCATAACATAATACTTACAAGTGAAAAGGTAATGCATATTGAAATATTTTCAGGAATCTACTTCCTAAAAACTGATTTAAGTATTTACTTTTCATAAGCTTAAATGTGCTCCCTATTTGTCTTGATTATTTTTAATGAAAGTACATTATATTTCCTGTCAAAATAAATTATTCAATGGTATGTTCTCGTTGCATAAAGAGAAATGAATATTTGACAACAAGTACTTAAACACAGTTAAATAAATGAATCTATATTCGCAGAACAATTTGTGTATACTTGACTGAATTCCTTGGAAAGGACATGTAACAAAAAGCGTAGAAAACTAGTAATTTGTATAATTATTTAAGCATTATAACTTCAACACTATCAGAAAACAGGTTCATTGTAAAGACAGATAAAATAAAAGTTAACTCTTGAAAAGAAATACGATCGCAATTTAGTTTTTGTTAAACGTTGGTAGTCTCAATCCAATGCAAAATAATTATCATAAATGCTTAGTTATTTTGAGCGCTGATAAACTTCTCAGAAAAAAATTGGGGTAAAAGGACGGCAATTAAATTTGAAATAGAGAAAATTTCCGGCAAAAGAGGTGATAAATGACCTGGGCATCTACCGGAAAAATCAGAATGAAAACACGAAGCTTAACCTGTCAAACGTTCGCTTTTTAGTAGCATATTGTGCAGATCAAACAAAATAACAGTAACATAAGCCAGACACTAGCCTAATACTTCGGCTTTAATGTGAGTATACACCATTAAGATAATTATGAACTTATAGAAAACATAGTTTATAAGTGCTTGTGTACTGTAGATTGCATTGAATTAAGTGCATTTGATTCTACAGGAATGTAATTTTTGTGTATTATCATGTTTGATGAAAGAAATCTTGACAACTTGTTCATGGTTTATGATTAAACAATGTGCAAAATGATTATTTTTTATCTCAAGTATCTTTATGTAGGGAAAGATGTAAAACAATTAACCATGGTAAGGAAAAATTAGTATTTAAACAAGAGATATCTTTTGCTAATTTTTATCAACACACAAGATGGGTGGAAAATGATTGAAGATGTTTACAGATTATCAAAACTTACGTAACAGCTGGTTTTTTGGCACTGAGGTATATTTTGAAATTGTACTATAAATAATTTACGTAAAATTATGTGATTATTCACGTACTGGTGCTATAAGCATTAGTTAACCCATAGGCTGCTGAATTGCTTGAATTAACGTGTCCGAATCCCATTTTTTGTAAATTTCCATTATCAATTTTGGGGATATCGTGATGAAAAATGTGTGTTTATCATCAGTAAAGAATAAAGAAATCCAGAATCCCTAAAGAAAACCCAACACGGCAAAATTGAAAATGTTACAGGCTCTGTTTGATTAAGAATGTTCATTGACGATAGTGTTAATTAGAAGCTACTGTGTACGCCCCCTAGCAACGGCTTAAACAAAATTAAATATTAAATATGAACTGGTACAATTTTGAATTTTGAAACATCCGCAGTATAGAGCCTTGTCAGACTCAAAGGTTGACCTAGCTGTTCTGTTGGCAAAGACGAATCACTTTTGTTTTCAGCAGGAAAAGGTTAATATTTTATGGTGATTTTTGAACACGAACGAGTTGAAAAAAAAAATACAGCAAAGATATGTGAGGTCATTTGCGTGAATGTATATATGCCAAACCGTATCGAATGATTTAGTATGTTTTGTCAGTATCGGATGAAAAACAATCCACGTTATGCTCTGAACTTTTAATTACAGGTATTTTTCAACGCACGGCTAGTTGAAATATGGGTTAAGAGAAACGAACATATGAAATATTGAAAACGCCCTTTGATATTTAATCTTTTTTTAATTTAAGATATTTAATCGTATATGACTGATGATTCCGTTACTCTACTTTGCTTAAAATAAGGTTTCTTGGGCGTTGTGTGGATGTCATTATATTTTAAATTAGACTGAGGTACATGTGGTGATTTATTAATTTAAGCGTTATGAGCAAACTTATATTAACATTTAAGGATCCCACTTGGATATACAATATCAGCAATCTCTATATACATGTTTATCACGTTTATCTAATTCCTTTTGCAAGAATAGTTCTACATGTACTCTGATTAAATTACATATTGGTAATCAATGTTGACAAATAAGCTTATCGATGATGCCACTTGTTTAAGTTCTCGTGGTTGTCAAAGAAAATGTGATAATAATTCAGCAAAAGGCATTTTCTTTATTTTATTTTAATTCTGAGAAAGACCAGTGAAAATAAAATTTTAAGCGCTTATTGTAGTTGGTAAATGTTGATTTATGTAAGTTCTTAATAGCACACTATCCATTTTCGCCAACTTACAATGACTTAAATAGGACAAGGCTTTGATAGTTATTTTTTGAGTGAGATGATGATAAATATTTTACTTTATACTTTCCTGATACAGATTCAGGCCATACTCTCTTGGGAATGTGTTATAATTATGTTGTTCTAAGCTTTTCCTAATAGATAAAATAATATAGAAATTGGGTTTATTCAACAAACACACCGCCTTCATGACGTTAAATTGTCATTTGTGAAAAATATGTTTGCATTTAGCAACTAGTTCTAAATTAAGCAGATGCAATTTGCCAAATCTCACTCCCTCTAATGTTATTTGCTTTTTAATTGCTCAAATAAATGTTTCAAATAGTAGAGTTTTCGTACGCTTAAATCATTGTGATGTTGAATAATGAACGATTCAAATTTAAACTATATCTTGCATGGCTTTCTCGTGTTTATCAGTTTTGTCTTTTTTATTCATCATATAATTATGATCAAAAATGGGATTTGCATATTTTTCGTATCAACTTGTTATTCTAAAGTTTTGTGTTTTGTTTTATGTCAACACAAACTAGTTCCAATTAATGCACTTCTATCAAACATTGATGCTCTTCATCTTATAGCATTGTTATATAAAATGCCAAGTACAAATGAATATCTGGAAAAAAGTGATTCCTCGGAAGCATTAACACAGCAGCAAAATTAAAAATGCAGACTCGGTTTCATTGAGTCTGTACATGACGGATAATGAAAAAGTTCAACCCTAGCATCGGCTTGAGCGGTACTCAATTTTTAACACTTAAAAGTGCTGGAATCAATAATACCAAAGGACAAGAAAATATAACAACACTGAAGTGATGTACGGGGGAGCTCTTTGCCGGCTGCAATGCAGGACTTGCTAAAAAATGTCGGGAAATTAAATATTTTATTAACTTTTAAACTTAAAATTTGGTTTGAAAATTTTTAATTTATATGGTTAAACAGATATTATGATTATCCAAGTGCAAATCGTGAGTGTACAAATAAAGGTCATATTGATTATAAATTTTGCTGCATGTGGATAATTTACAATTTTATATCAATCTTCACAAAAACATTACAATTACATTGTCAATAACATGTGTCATAACTCATAAGGAAATATCATAAACTATCCTATGTAGTTTACCAGTAATGTTAACATATAAAGAAAGCGTCTACGAGTCTTTTTTACTTTTAAAGAATATATCATATTTGTCCTTAACATACATTTTTCATTATCACTATTATAATTGCAATTAGTTTGAAATATGCAACTTGACAACACAAAAAGAAAGCATGATGACATTTTTAAATAAAATGAAATTTGTATAAATGAACTTATCGTTTTAAAGAACGATAATTATTCATAATTGCTGGCAAACCGATGATGATATTAACCACTGAGGTAACTTGCCAATATTTTGCATATTCGTCGTTGGTTTAAAAAGACTCAATGAACTTGATTTTTATAGAACGAATTCGTTTGCTTAAGATCATTCGCATCCGTCCATAACAACATGCCTTTTTAGAAAATAGTACTACACATATAATTTACTTTATTATATTATTACGTTATAACAGCAAAGTCTCATCTTCTGTTCAAACGAGGTATTTACATCCTCACAATATTAAATACAATGCAAAACGATATTCTTTTATTTCGTCAGGTTTGCATTTGTAACAACAGACAAAAACAATAATCATTAAATAGATACATATATGAGTAACAAATAGAAAGATTTACATTTAAGTAAATAATAATCAATCCAAATGAGATATTATAAATAGAAGCAATTGTATTTTATGTTTGACCTCAGTACAGCAAATAAAACTAACATAATAATATACATGATAAAATAAACAGTTTCTGTCATTGAAATATATTTAAAAAAAGAACATTGTGTACTTTTACTGATAGCACGTATCATTAAATAGGATAACAGTTATAATCAAGATAATCAGAAAGGGATATTAATGAAGCTGTCATACCTTTATATTCAATTTCATACCATGGAAAATGTAGTTTGTTTTCTTTGTTAATCAAATATTAAAACATTTCCCAACGATAATAAAACATGACCTGCATTTAATGATGAACGTAATAATTACGAGGGTTGTTCAAAAAGTAACAGGACTAAGAGTCTTATGTCTCCATATTCCATTAGATTTTAAATATTTTCATATCCACGGCAATAGTTAATTGTTTTCGACAACTTCAGCATAAGTTTATTGAATTATTGCGCTAAACGCGTGTTCCCTGTGATATTAAATAACCATGGTAACACGCACCCGGCGCAGCGCATCAAAAATATTTTGACGCTAATTTGTACTTTCAGTTTATGCATAATAAGTTGTTTTTTCCCCCTAATATTTCACCAACATTTTTATCACATTAAAGTGTGATGTTGTCCAAATTTGACGTCATTCAGACAAGAAATCGCTAAACTATAACGTTTTGAACAGAAGTGATAATCCCGTTAAATGTAGAAAAATGACGTTCGTTGAAAAACTTAAAATGTGTACGATCATTAAATTTTCCCAACAGATAGGCCCTACTTCTTCAGCTACGTATGAAAAGATTAATTTTTCACAGAACAATAATTAGGCAATTAGGACACTCGTTTTCAGCTGGAGAAAGCAGTTCAAAGACGGTGAATATGAGATCACAGACACGAAAGGGCTAGGGAGAAAGCGTAAAATTGACGGACGTTAGAGACGTTAATTGCAATAGTGCTACAAAAGTATCGGCGATATACAGTCCGCGAACTGTCCGGCATGTTTGATGTTTGCATCGGGTCTACTGTTTCAGTTCTAAGAAAATTATTGAATAGGGGAAATTTGTTTTAAACACTATTTTATTTTATTAGATATATATATGTGTGTGTGTTTTCATTGAATAAATTTGATAATGATACGAGGTAATTATTGGTATCAATTTTCCTCGATTTCGTTTAATAAATGATAGCCTGTGCTTAGAAGAAGAGAATATTTTTCAATTAATAAGCATTTTTAATTTACTGTACATAATCATATTGTTTTAAGAATGTAAGATGGCATGTGTAAATAAATAATATAAATCACTTTGTCATTTACATTATATGTCCATGCTCGTTTAGCTTCCAGAATACTCAAAATCACGAGATCAAACCGAAAGTTGCCGGCCGGGCATGTTTCGAATAAAGAAATGAAAATGTGATTGCTTTTTTCGCTACATCTCCACAGATGAGTTCTGGTTATAGTTACATGATTCAAGCACCTAGAACATTGTGGAGAATAATTTCAGAAAGAATGACGCTGTTTACATTTTGAATTTATTTTGCGAAGTCATGAACGCCATTTATTTAATTATTACTGTGCGCCGGGTCGCGTACCCCTTGTCATTTGTAAGTTGTACAGAATTATTGTTTTTAAACATATTGTATTGATTTTTTCACTGTATATAGAGGACAAATTCCGATATTCGATTTTTGTAAACTCGTGTACGTAGATGAAAAAATGTGAACAGTAGAGCTGCAGTCATATTACTTTTTGAACAACCCTCGTAATTCCTATTTTTCATTATTTTTTTGTCTCCGTTGAATGTTTCAAATTGATACCATGAATGTATTTAATTACAGATTTATTGTTATCGTTCATCTTTATTAATGTAATTTAACATAATTGAATAAATCGCACATAAATAAATATTATGCAAAAGAATATTAAATTATTAAATACAATTATTTTTGTGTAAGTAAAATGCTGTACAACGAAAATAGTTTTAATAGTGCATGATATGAAAATGATATAACATCTTATTGACAACATGCTTTTTAAGTAATAAGAATTAAACAGGGGAACGTTTTTGACAGCTGAACAGGAGAATTATCATAAAATAAATAAATCTTTTAGCCAATTATACTAATCAGAGGACAGACTAAGCCCGAAATCAATGGAAGCTTTCAAAAAAGTAGAATTTCTCGTAAGTCAAAATATTCATGAATCGGATATAAATTCTGAGCACATCACGTGATCAAAAATGAAACAACTAGAAACAGGGCAATTATTGTTGATAAAGTCAATCTGACACATGACTTGCGCCGTTTGTAAAAGAAATGCCAAAATATATTGTAAGAAGTAAAACAGTATCAACGAATCAAAAATATTAAAATACCGCTCAATGAACGTCACCCCTGGTGTTCACTTCATTCATTATATCGCTTGTTCAAAAACACTAAATTATTCTTTGTTGAGACAAGCTGGCATTCTGCAAGGCATCTTTCGAACTCGTAGATTATCATGTACGTCAAATAAATTTATGTAGTTAGGTAAATAAATGCACGTGTATTGCATTTTATTGCATCCCTTGCCAAAAATTTTACAAAAATAATACAGTTGATAACGCTTTCGGCAAAACCAGCAATACCACCAAAGAAATTTTAGATAGATATTGCACAAAAAGCAAACAAACCAAAAAATAATAATAATTGAAAATAACAGCAACAGATCCTCTTTTTATTATGTGTTCGGCGTAGATTGTACGAGTTATTTCCATCAGTCCCCAAAAAGCTATATAAATATTATAGACGTCGAATTAAGGGTTAAAGATATAATGAATAAGTGGCGGAGAAATCTTAAAGAATGGATTTCGTATAACTTATTCGAAATCAACAGAAGTATAACTAAGTCGTGTCTACGGTGTAAGAAAAATGAGCAAAGGTCTAATACAATAACATTGAGTTTTTAAATTATTTAACGTTTCAACATTTTATGAATCTTGGTAACAATCGATTCTTTGCTGCGATAGACAATGAATTGTTAAAGTAGGAAAATACATTTAAAAGGATTGGGAATTAAAAATCAACTTTTAACTCTGGCAGTTATAGATATTGTTTTTTAGTTGTGACATGATGTTGAAAATGGTGTCCGACCCGTTTCACATTGGTATCATTGATATTAAAATAACATTTATTAGGCATTTCCCTTTATCGAGCAAAAACAATGCAAACATATAGCAAATAAATGTTTTCAAGTCAAATGACTTAAATCCGCTTAAGATGACTGTCAGCGAGACACACGTAGAAAGTTTCTATGCCCGTATGCTTGATGTCATTTTTCAGCATTAATATTTTGACATAACGGACTTGAAACAAAATGAGTTATGATTTGGTATAAAGAATCGTTGCCACTTTTACCCTAGGAAATACCTTTCCTTATCTCTAATTAGATAAATAATAATCTATTTGTAGAAAATAAGAACACATCTGTACGTAGTATGCATTGTCAATTCTTCAAGACAGACTTCTTGTTGTACAATGTAGGGAGTAATACAGAAACGAACGTATGGACATAACAGTGTTGGTCAAGTGCAAGTTTTGTCATACCTGTGTCTAACAAAAACGTTACACAAAATATTTAGACATTGCTTTCACTTTTAAACATTTTATACATATTAAAACAGGATGACGCCTATGTATATATCTAAGAAAATTCAAAAGGACTGTATTATGTAATCTATGATATTTCAAATTTAGCATTGACATAAATATTAAAATAATTAAAATAACAATTACAATAAATGAGCCGCGTCACGACAAAACCAACAAAATGGGTTTGCGACCAGCATGGATCCAGACCAGCCTGCGCATCCGCGCAGTCTGATCAGGATCCATGCTGTTCGCTTACAAACCCTATTACAAGTAGAGAAACTGATAGCGAACAGCATTGATCCTGATCAGACTGCGCGGATGCGCAGGCTGGTCTGTGTCCATGCTGGTCGCAAACCCTTTATTTTGGTTGTGTCGTGACACGGCTTTAATATATCATTAATTACTTTTTCAAGTTTGTCAGTCAATTTGATCAACATAATTCCAATTCTATTTCTTCAAAAAGCTTAATGAAGTCAAGTATTGTAAAAATATACAATTTAAAATTCTTCGAATATCAGGAGGAGCAATTTAACTAAAAACATGCAAAGGATTTTAATGAAGTATGTTGAAGTAAATTGAAAACTATTTTGTGCACGATTTTTAACCATATATGGTAAATTATTTGCCCCGGCTTACATCAAGTGTAATACAAATCACGGAAAATAATACAAAGACGCGTCATGTCAAAAGAAAATCGGTTGAAGCTTTTGAATTTTGTGTGAAGCTGTTGTAATGCTCATATCTACATATCACATTAAATGCATACTAATTTAAATGTAGCATCTATTTGATAGTCTCAAAAACGTCAAATAACTTTTTAATCAGACATGTAAATTTAGGTATTTTTTCTATTACCGAAATTTATAATGAAAAAATGGTCGATGTTTCTCTAAATGAAAGTGTCTCGGTTTTTATGATTGATAAAAATTTGTTTTAAATATACATTTTCTGTATAACTGTTATAAATTTTAATGAATTGTAAGAATAAGAAAAGTGTGACATTTAACATATTTTTTATGATGCTTATGGTAATTGGTCGAGGTTAAACAAAGCATAATGAAAGCAAATTGTACAGATTTAAAAGAAGAGAAAACATTTATAAAGGAATGTAGTTTCTATCAGTACAATTATTATTTAAGTTATTCTTCCCTAACATTATATTCAGTGTACGATAGTGTACCGTTTTGACTACATTCTGGTACTTTGTCGATTGAAGAAATGTTATTGGTTTGTGAAGAACGAGAAATCAGCTTGGAGATTGTGTAAAAGGAAGGTACGTAAAATTGTACTGATATAAGAATAACTTGGTTTTTCTGCATGTACCAAATACAACCGAAAGAGTGTTTGTATACTACTGTGTCTTGTTCCGCAACGTAAATTTCCCGGTTCATTGTTCTTTCAGCAACAACAAAACATTCATATGTATTGACATAATAACAATGTTATTATATATTAATGTTTTATTCAATGTAGTAACATTAAGATTAAATACGGCTTAATTCATACTGTTAGAATATCAATACACATGGTCCAAAGATGGTAAGAAAACAATCTTAAATGGTTATTGATAAGGAATATAAGATAAATGACTTTTTTGTAAAGAATACAAGATAAATGACCTTTTTTGTCAAGAAAATGAACGGTTTTTGAAAATGACTTATAACATGAAGCTGAAACCTAACAATCTGTTATAAGTTATATAGATTTTATATTTCTTTCCTTCAATTACAGTTTTGTGGTTTCCTAATCTCCATTTTAGTATAAACATATTGAAAACCTTTTTGCATTTCGATTATATGAAAATATACAGCCATTCAATAACAGATGCGAGAAGACAAACGTGTATCTTTTCTGCTCAATTTTTATTTTCATACTCAGAGTAATAATGTTGGTTAAAACACAACAAAATGTCAATATTTGTTGATTTAGAAAGCACCTGTGTTTCTTGTCTTACTACGCATATAGATACTCTTAATGTAATTTTCATACATCATGGTAAAAAAACTCATAAAATATTCATTATTATTTTGATAATGTACCTCAAAGTAGTGTTGATCTTTTTCTCTTTTTTTTTACTCTTTTGATGCTGAATTGTGCAATGAATGATGATTTATGTGGTTTATCGTGCTATGTTTTGAAATATTTTTATTTTCTTCTTGTGCAAGTCTGTTGCATTGTAAAAATTTAAATGTATCATGTTTGTATGTTGTTAGTTTAAACATATTTATTCTCAGAATATTTACATGATAAAATTTGAAATATATACACATACAAAATTTGAAAATATTCAAAGAAAAGGATAAGAACGAAAGACTAGGTCTTATAGAACTCTTCTCCTTTTAGTTGTTAAATATTTCGGTGTCGAACCAGTGATGTAAAATTTTCTGAGAAAAATATATATAACTATACGTATATTAGAAACAAATATATATGGAGTATGAAAGAAGTAGGAATTCAATTACACAAATGAGAAAAAGGGGAAGGAGAGTCTCATAATTATTTGTTATGTGTTAAATCGTTATAGGAATCTGTTAGTTAGTGCTATAAAAGACTGCACGTTAGAGAATATTGTTGAATTATCATCATCTGATAGGCCCGAGTTTTCGAAAAGAAGAATATCGAGAGTGTCAAATATCAAATTGTTTCACTCATCAATTATTTGGCAACAGTCCGATTCTGTTCCAAACATATAGTTATTGAAAGGGAACTCTGCATCCGAATTTGTACGATTAAGTTAAACTTGAAGATAAGGTTTTTTGTTTTTAATATTGGTATTCTTGAATTTTAGGCAGTATAAATTCAAAGAAATATGAGAAAATTACTAAGGTGAAAGCAGCGCGGATATTTCCCTAAAGCAACAGCAAACAAACGTCGGTGGTAGGTAAACGGGGTGGAAGAGGGCTAAGAGTGATTAAACTTAATTTAATTATATAAAACGAATACATATGCAGGTTGAAACCTCGGTCAGCAATGTCTTTCCCGGGTTAACAATCATTATCAGAGGAATGGTTATCATATTATATCTTTACATAATGTTAACTGAAGAAAAGGAATTTCAATGCATATTTAAGTATTTTATTGAATCTGCATTCGTATAAATTGATGCAAGTGCTTAGTTTTAATTATCTTAAATTTGAGCAAATTCTTGCCATTATAAGTGTAACTGAAAATACACTGAATGTACAGTTTCCTGTCAAAATATCTTTATATAAAGGCCATGTTTTATTTACCTGTAGAAAACTTTGTTTGAAGTTTAGATAAGAACCTAAAAGATAATTCAAGAAATGAATTATATTTGTTCTACAAGTTTGTGTGTACTTGCATGAACGCCGAAGATATATTTAATAAATACTTAAAACTGAAAGAGTTCTCGGTTTCTGAGTAAGTTTCAGCATTCCTGTCACAAAACAGGCTCATTATAAAACAGGTAAAACACAAATTAACTTAAAAATGATGCACGGTAGCGGAAAGTTAGTTTAACCTAAGGGATTGTCAATCAAATATATTATATGCCTTGTAATGGCTTAGCACACGTGTTACCTGTCGCATTTATCAGATGTTATTGATACTTTATTTTGGAAAGGGCGACGGGTTTTGTAATGGTCAGTAATGTTTTCATTTTTTGTTTTCATGATTACTTAATAAAATAGACTAAGATAGCTGTCCGGAAAATGCGAGGAAAGGGGATGGCAATGGCCTATACATTTACCGGGAAATAATATGATTTTTAATAGACAAAGGATAATTTGTTGATCCAAAGATAAATAAAGTATGCAAATATAATCCGAAAAGACAATGCCATTATACTTTGGCTTAATAGTTTAAAGATGAGTAAATTTTAAAAATGATCAAAAAAATTAAAGATGAACTTTTTCAAAATAGTTTAAAAGTTTGTTGTTTGGGTTTTAAAGCATTTTTTTGAAGTGTTTGATTATTGATGATTTAAAAAATACTTTAAAAAAAACAGGGATTGTTTAAATTTTATAATGATTTTTTTTACAAAAAAAATTATTCTG